>NW_027016148.1:0-10364 GCF_036934945.1 Oncorhynchus masou masou | reverse complement strand
TTAATTTTGAGTGTGACTCCAAATCCAGACCTCCATGGGTTGATAAATTTGATTTCCATTGATAATTTGTGTGATTTTGTAGTCAGCACATTCAACTATGTAAAGAAAAAGTATTTAATAAGAATATTTCATGCATTCAGTTCTAGGATGTGTTATTTTAGTGTTCCCATTATTTTTTTGAGCAGTGTATAAGGTCCCTCAGTCTAGCAGTGAATTTCAAACACAGATTTAACCACAAAGACCATGGAGGTTTTCCAATGCCTTGCAAAGAAGAGCACCTATTGGTGGACTGGTAAAAATAAGCAGACACATTGAATATCCCTTTGAGCATGGAGAAGTTATTAATTACACTTTGGATGGTGTATCAATACACACAGTCACTACAAAGATACAGGCGTCCTTCCTAACTCAGTTGCCGTAGTCGAGGAAAGAGGAAACCGCTCCAGGGATTTCATCATTAGACCAATTGTGTTTTGAAACAGGTTACAGAGTTTAGTGGTGTGATAGGAGAAAACTGGGGATGGATCAACAACATTATGAGTTACTCTACAATTCTAACCCAAATGACAAGTGAAAAAGGAAAACTTGTGCAGGAAAAAAATGACTAAAAATACCATCTATGTGCATCCTAAAGTGAAAAGAAATTAACTTTATGTCCTGAACTAGTATTATGTTATGGGCAAATCCAACACAAAACATCGCTGAGAACCACTCTTCATACTGTATTTCCAAGCATGGTGGTGGCCGCATCATGTTATGGGTATGCTTGTCCATCGGCAAGGACGAGGGAGTTTATTAAAATAAAAATAGATGGAATGAGCTAAGCACAGGCAGTGTCCTAGAGGAAAACCTGGTTTAGTCAGATTTCCAACAGATACTGGGAGAGAAATTACCATTACAGCAGAACAATAACCTAAAACACAAGACCAAATATACATTAGAGTTGCCACCAAAACGACATTACATGTTGGGAGTGGCAGTTACAGTTTTTAGTTAAATTAAGACTTACCCAGAAAGACACTGCTAAAGGTGATTATAGCATGTATTGACTTATGGGTGTGAATCCTGTCGTGGAAAATTGCAAGTTTATGTTTTAATGCTTGTAGGATTGTTATAATGCTTGTATTACATTATAATATTTGTTACATTCGACAGAATAGAGTATTGTGTGTGTTCCACTGAGGATGGGCCTCTATGAGATTGCACTGACAGAGGAGATTTACGATGTCTTTGGGTAATAAAACCTAAAAGGCATTCCAGATAGTAAAGGTAATGTTCTTGTGCTATACCGTACCAGGGTGAGACAGGTTCCAGTTTGGAGTAGCAGGGGCCAGACACTGGTCTTTACAATAAGAACTGTTGACACAGCAGTAACTGTCTGCAGTGTTTTATATATATCTTTTATAGAAATCTTAACCTTTGTGAACTGTTCCTAAGATCTGTGTTTGTCATGTAAGTTGAGAGGGGTGTATCTTGGCTATAAAAGATCTTTGTACTTTTCTTGTGTACTTTTCAATGGTTCAATAGAGATAGCTCATTATTGAAAGTCAAAAAGGACTATAGCAAAGCTTAATTATTAAAAAATATGTTGTTTAAGTATAACTCTGACTGGTTTGTAGCTTGTAACTCTCCTCATTTGGTAAAGCAGAAAAATGCCACCACAATCCTTATGTAAATGAGATATTTCTGTATTTAATTTTCAATAAATATGCAAACATTTCAAGAAATATGTTTTCACTTTGTCATTATGTGTAGATGAGTGAGAAACATTTTTTTTTAATCCATTTGAAATTCAGGCTGTAACACAATAAAATATGGAATAAGTCAAAGGGGTATGAATACTTCTGAAAGCACCGTACATACATACATACTGTACATCAATAGGAGAGGCAAAGGCCAAGAGCTATCGTCCTCTGAAACGCAACAAAACCAAGCCACACTGCTTCTTGACACAATGCCTGCTTTACCCGGAAGCCAGCCACACCAATGTGTCAGAGGAAACACTGTACACCTGGCGACCGTGTCAGCGTGCATGCTCCCAGCCCGCCACAGGGGGGTCATTCTAGCGCAATGGGAGAAGGACATCCCTGCCAGCCAAACCGTCCCCGAACCCGGCCAATTGTGCGCCACCCCATGGTTCACCCGGTCGTGACAGAGCCTGTACTCAAACCAGGATCTCTAGTGCCTTAGACCACTGCGCCACTAGGGATAATGTGCCTGTTCTTTGCAGATGGTTAGAACATTGGAGAATGAGATTTTTCTGGCATTCACTTAAAACCTGTCCGGCGATTTCTTCGAGCTGACACAATAAATATACTTAATGAACAGACAATCTATCAAACATGAAAAACATTTGGAAAAATAAAAAAATGTTTCCAAAAAACAAATAAGGTATATTGTTCCATACATCATGATACTTCTTCCTCTTCCTCAGGCTCCTTCCTGGTTTGACAGTTGCAGTCAATGAGTCATCTTCACCTTCCTCAACCTTGTCATGTCTCCTCGTCTTGGAAGATACTGATACAGTCTGGAATCAAACAGACATTATTACAGTATCATTACATAGAAACCATTGGCTAATGAGAAACCTAATTCATAAGTTTAGTCACAAAACAATGGAGGACAGTGAAATACATATGTAGCAACTTAATTTGATCACCCAATTGAGGGAACTGGAGAACTTCCCTACAATGTAGGACATTTAACACTTGTAGTGTATTTGAGGTTTAACCTATTTAATCCCATTAGTCACAATAGTGACCGTAAAAAACATTTTCAGTTATAAGGTTTGAGAACAAGAGATTAAAAGTATGTTAACAACATAATGATAGGACAAAGATTTTTTGGTACACACCCTCTTTAAGGTGTCGAGTATTGATATATGCATTTGCAATTACTCTGTACTTTGTTCAGTGTGGTCATAGAATGAGTAAACATGTTGACGGCAACAATAGTGACCGGTGGGATAACACAGTGCATCCAGGTGTACACATAGTTATACACATACATAGTTCTTGTTCTATCTAACTTTCTACTCTGTTCTTGCTTTTAGTTTCACTTTGAGTCAAGTTCTGGATATGTTGGATCTAGGTGACTGCCCAGACAAGGCATGCAACATTGCAGTTATCCTCAAAAATGAGAAAGATGCTGTCCTCAGTGATTGTGATAGCGATGGGTCAGATATGGACAATGAGGGGGAAACAGGCCATTTGCCAGCCAGGCTGTTGAATGCATATGCTGAACCTATGCAAACAGATCATGACAGAGACAACGTTATCATTGATGATGACCAAACCCTCGCGTACCCCCTCTCCAACCCCCCACCCACCTCCACTGTTGATAATGAAGAGCCAAGGGCCTCTACACGCTAGAGGGTCCAGTCAGAAGAGCCAAGGGCAAAGCTGCAGGTGGTCATAAATAAAGATGGAGTGTTCAAACGATCAAAGAGGCCAGCCACCTCTGTGATTCCAAAACACATAGTATACAGTCCAAATGCTGCACAATGTGTCAATCAAAGCTGCCCCAACCCAATGGATGTTTTCCTTCTAATGTATCCACCCACCTTAAGAGAGATCACCATTGAAATGTCCAACATCTACCCCACCCAGACCAAGAACAAGCAACTGTATGATAGTAGGTCTGAGTGATTGTAGTTCAAAGTAGTGATGTACAAACTAATCGTGCACTTGGTTCTGAAGCCTACCTCTATATGTTCAGTGTAGGCCTCTACTTGAATGCATATTCTACAGGCTACCTCTATCCAAAATGTTACCTTTCTGTTCAATGTGAATGAATCACACGACTGCTATTCAGTTGTTAGTGCATGTTGCACTAAAATGTCACAATGACAATGCTACAATGAATATTAGAATAAGGTCAAATGGTACAATATTAATGTTTCAATGCATGTTGCAATAAAGTAACAATGTATGTTACAATAAAGTTATTATTATTATTCTCCAACCAGTTACAATTGTGACCGAACATAAAACACACGTTTTCACCTACTTTTCCATTAAAATTTAAAAAAATATATGATTTGATTTCTAATGACACATGATTTGGATATTTTAATGTTAAGGATTAAATGGGTTAAAAAAGGCTTCTAAAGTTTGCAGTTTCCACAGAAATGTCAGATTAGATTTTCCTCATGAAAAATGTATCAACCCTTACAAAAATGTCTATAATAATTTTCATAATAATTCACATTTCTTGTTGCTGCATGATTATTTTCCTGCTGTAGCAAACTGACTCAAATTAAGATCCTACATCTATAACTACTCACAGCATATGTGTTCTGGTGCCTTGGCCATGAATGAACTCCTGGAAAATATAGTCCAGGAAAAGAAAACATATTAACTTGAGCAAAATCAATATATGATCATCTAATGCAAATGCATTCTTTTCACAATGCAAAATCAGTTCATGATATTACGGTAGTTGATATTACCTAGGAAACTGTCTGTATTTGCACCGGTACCATATGAGTGCAGCCACAGCAACAATCAGACAGATAATAACAATGAGTAGAACCCAACAGGCTGTAGAGGTCTCTGTGAAGAGAGAGGAGATACAGTTAATATAAGTAACAATCTGTATTTATAATTACATGTAATCATGTTGCCCAAGCAACCATCATGGCTCCAATGCAAAAACTTTCCTGCAGAAAACAAAGAGATAATACCAGGTTATAAGACATGTACATATACAGTAAGATATATGTGTGTATTATGACCATCTTAGTAATGGTTATACAGTACCTTTCTGTAGAAAGGGGAATAAGGCCATACATATGATATTAACACATGAAGTGAAATAAATAAACATCTGGCTCAACTTTGTTATCCATGCTCCAACACATTTCTCATAACTTCATATGTGTATGCCAGGAATGCCAATATTGTTGCAGACACATTTCCCTATGGGACAATAAAGTATTCAAACATTCAATCAATCATATAACAATTATAAGCATCTTATAAACCAGCATGAGCAACGAGTTAAGCAACCAGCATGAATAGTGTGTGTGTGTGTGTGTGTGTGTCTCACTCTCTCAGGTACATCTCACCAGAGTATGCGTGTACATAGATGGAGCCAGTTGCTTGTCCAGGGGTTGGAGGCCTCACAGACATAGAGACCATTCAGCTCAGAGTTGAGACTGAAGAGGTGCAGTATGTCTCCCCAACTCTCACTGAAGACCCAGGCCGTGGCTGACCACCCTGGGGAGAGAGAGAGAGAGAAGGGCTTTGTGTGAGTTTGTGTGTGTGAGATAGGCAAAGGCATCATTTGACTACCATGATAATATATGAACATACTGAAGCTTCAAGCTAATCTGTTTCATATGTTTAAACAAGTGTACCTAACATTTACATTTAACTGAATTTAACTAGTTTACATAGAAGTCAGTACCTGCTCCCAGGAAGTTAGGTGTAGGTTGCTGTCTGCTACACATAGGAAGACTGTGGCTTTAGAGGCCTCACTATGGGTAATGTTCACTGACTGAGGTGGATCTGAGAGAGAGAGAAATGGTTACAGATACTGCAGATATAGAATGTAAATAGACCTACACACTCATACCAAGACAGACCCATAACAATGACACTACAGGCTCTGAGCAGTGGGGAAACTTTAATGCACAGATGAGGCAACACTAAATCAAATCAAAATGATTTATATAGCCCTTCTTACATCAGCTGATATCTCAAAGTGCTGTACAGAAACCCAGCCCTAAAACCCCAAACAGCAAGCAATGCAGGTGTAGAAGCACGGTGGCTAGGAAAAACTCACTAGAAAGGCCAACACCTAGGAAGAAACCCTAGAGAGGAACCAGGCTATGAGGGGTGGCCAGTCCTCTTCTGGCTCTGCCGGGTGGAGATTTATAACAGAACATGGCCAAGATGTTCAAACCATAAATGACCAGCATGGTCAAATAACAATAATCACAGTGGTTGCTTGGCTTTTCACGATCATTAAGAGTATTCTACCACCCCCGCTGTCTCTAGAGTTGAAAACAGGTCCTGGGACAGAGTGGCACGTCTGGGGGAACAGGTCAGGATTCCATAGCCACAGGCAGAACAGTTGAAACTGGAGCAGCAGCACGGTCAGGTGGGGACAGCAAGGAGTCAGTCATCATGACAAGTAGTCATGAGACATGGTACTAGGCTGGTCCTAGGGCTCAGGTCCTCCGAGAGAAAGAGTATACTTTAAATTCACACAGGACACCAGATAAGACAGGATAAGTACTCCAGATATAACAGACTGACCTCTAGCTCCTCCGTCACAAAACTACCGCAGCATAAATACTGAGGCTGAGACAGAGGGGTCAGGAGACACTGTGGCCCCATCCGGCAGTTGCCCTGGACAGGGGCCAAACAGGAAGGATATAACCCCACCCACTTTGCCAAAGCACAGCCCCCACACCACAAGAGGGATATCTTCAACCTCCAACTTACCATCCTGAGACAAGGCCGAGTAAAGCCCACAAAGATCTCCGCCACGGCACAATCCAAGGGGGGACGCCAAACCAGACAGGAAGATCACATCAGTGACTCAACCCACTCAAGTGACGCACCCCTGCTAGGGACAACATGAAAGAGCAACAGTAAGCCAGTGACTCAGACCCTGTAATAGGGTTAGAGGCAGAGAATCCTAGTGGAGAGAGGGGAACCGGGCAGGCAGAGACAGCAAGGGCGGTTCATTGCTCCAGAGCCTTTCCGTTCACCTTCACACTCCTGGGCCAAACTACACTCAATCATATGACCCACTGATGAGATGAGTCTTCAATAAAGACTTAACCTCGCTGGGATATGTGGGACGGTAGCGTCCCACTTGGCCAAAAGCCAGAGAAAATGCAGAGCGCAAAATTAAAATAAATTACTATAAAAATCAAATGTTCATGAAATCACACATGTAACATACCAAATTAAAGCTACACGTGTTGTGAATCCAGCCAACATGTCAGATTTCAAAAAGACTTTTCAGCAAAGCAAACAATACTATTATCTGAGGATAGCACCCTCCCCAAACAAAAGAGAGAAAACATATTTCAACCTGCAGGCACGACACAAAACGTAGAAATAAAAATATAAATCATGCCCTAGCTTTGCACAAGCTTCTTCTGTTGGCTCTCCAATATGTCCCATAAACATCACAACTGGTCATTTTGTTCGATTAATTCCATCCATATATCCAAAATGTCCATTTATTTGGCGCGTTTGATCTAGAAAACCCTGTTTCAACTTGTGCAACGTGACTACAAAATATCTCAAAAGTGACCTGTAAACTTTGCCAAAACATTTCAAACCGCTTTGTAATACAACTTTAGTTATTTTTTAAAGTAAAATTGATTAAATTGAATGTGGGATGATCTGTGTTCACTACAGAAAGAAACAAACTGAAGCATGCTTTCTGGTCACGCCTACCTAACAGCACACATGAAGACCCACGTTCAAGATGGTACTCTTTCATTACACAAAGTAATAACCTCATCTAATTTCTAAAGACTGCGACATCCAGTGGAAATGGTAGGAACTGCAAGCAAGTCCCTTAGAAATCTGGAATCCCAATGAAAACACATTGAAAAGAGAGTGACCTCAAAAAAGAATCTGAATGGTTTGTCCTCAGGTTTCAGCCTGCTGCATAAGTTCTGTTATACTCACAGACATGATTCGAACCATTTTAGAAGCTTCAGAGTGTATTCTATCCAAATCTACTAATACTATGCACATCTTATCTTCTGGGCATGAGTAGCAGGCAGTTGAATTTGGGCATGCTTTTCACCTAAATTTCAAATGCTGCCCCTATCCTTGAGGTTGAGACCGAGTCTGCGCTCTCTCACATGTGGTAGGGCAACATTCCATAAAAATGGAGCTCTATTGAGAAAGCCCTGCCTCCAGCTGTTTGCTTAGAAATTATAGGGACAATTAGGAGGCCTGCGTCTTTTAGTTGGCTTCAACACTTACAGCACAGTTCATTCAGAAAGTATTCACACCCTGTTGAATTTATTATGGATAAATGAATAAACAATATCCCCATTTTAAATAGAATTGTATCTAGGTAAACTTATACTATACTGTTTTATAAGTGATTTGACAATATGAGTTCATAAGAAGGGATTGTGTGACAGGACAAGGAGTAATAAAAAGTTAATGAACACCATTCCAACTAGCAGAAACAAATGGGTTGGGGACTGTGTAAACACATAAGGTCGTTAGCCTATGGTTGACCCAACTGGAACTTAGCTCTGGGGTTTTTAGATAAGGCAGTGAGTGCATTCCTAGGTTTTCTGTTAATTATAACTGTCAGTTCAGTGGTGATCGATTATGTTGAGGGGGTCAAAAGTTATCTGGGAGTGTGTTAGTAAGTTAGAATTAACTTTTCACCTTACTTTGTCCCGGTCAAGAGGAGGGGATTATGTTAAAGCAGTGAAATGACGTCATGATCTGTATATAAACTGCTGCACGTGATTAAGTGGCAGCGCGCTCCGAGAATAAATTCTATTACCTATTATTGAAAGACTGGTCTGCGTCTATTTTATGCAAACAAGAAATCTTACAAATTCTCATAAAATAGATTAAGGGCTTTCAATTGATGAAAGTACATTGGCATAATTAAATTATAGTAACACACCCCATGACATTTTCTACATTTTGTTGTGTTACAGTCTGAATGTAATATGTATTACATGTGTCATTGGCCTACACTTAATACCCCACAATGTCAAAGTGGAATTATGATTTTAGAAATGTGTAAAAAAAATAAAAAAATGAAAAGATGAAATGTCTTGTGTCAATAATTATAATAATATAATAATTATAATAATTATTATTATTCAACTCCTTTGTTATGGCAAGCCGAAATAAGTTCAGTAGAAAAATGTTACTTAACAAGTCACATAATAAGTTACATGGACTCACTCTGTGTCCAATAATAGTGTTTCAAATGATTATTTGAATGACTACCTCATCTCTGTACTCCACACACAGTTACTACACTGCTCAAAAAAAAATAAAGGGAACACTTAAACAACACAATGTAACTCCAAGTCAATCACACTGTCAAATCAAACTGTCCAATTAGGAAGCAACACTGATTGACAATAAATTTCACATGCTGTTGTGCAAATGGAATAGACAACAGGTGGAAATTATAGGCAATTAGCAAGACACCCCCAATAAAGAGTGGTTCTGCAGGTGGTGACTACAGACCACTTCTCAGTTCCTATGCTTCCTGGCTGATGTTTTGGTCACTTTTGAATGCTTGTGGTGCTTTCATTCTAGTGGTAGCATGAGACGGAGTTCCAACCCACACAAGTGGCTCAGGTAGTGCAGCCTATCCAGGATGGCACATCAATGTGAGCTGTGGCATGAAGGTTTGCTGTGTCTGTCAGCGTAGTGTCCAGAGCATGGAGGCGCTACCAGGAGACAGGCCATACATCAGGAGACGTGGAGGAGGCCGTAGAGGGCAACAACCCCGCAGCAGGACCGCTACCTCCGCTTTGTGCAAGGAGGAGCACTGCCAGAGCCCTGCAAAATGACCACCAGCAGGCCACAAATGTGCATGTGTCTGCTCAAACGGTCAGAAACAGACACCATGAGGGTGGTATGAGGGTCTGACGGCCCGCAGGTGGGGGTTGTGCTTACAGCCCAACACCGTGCAGGACGTTTGGCATTTGCCAGAGAACACCAATATTGGCAAACGCCACTGGCGCCTGTGCTCTTCACAGATGAAAGCAGGTTCACACTGACCACATATGACAGACGTGACAGAGTCTGGAGACGCGTGGAGAAACGCTCTGCTGCCTGCAACACCTCCAGTATTACCGGTTTGGCGGTGGGTCAGTCATGGTGTGGGGTGGCATTTCTTTGGGGGGCCGCACAGCCCTCCATGTGCTCTCCAGAGGTAGCCTGACTGCCATTAGGTACCGAGATGAGATCCTCAGACCCCCTTGTGAAACCATATGCTGGTGTGGTTGGCCCTGGGTTCCTCCTAATGCAAGACCATGCTAGACCTCATGTGGCTGGAGTGTGTCAGCAGTTCCTGCAAGAGGAAGGCATTGATGCTATGGACTGGTCCTGCTCCCCAGACCTGGAATCCAATTGAGCACATCTGGGACATCATGTCTCGCTCCATCCACCAACGCCATGCTGCACCACAGACTGTCCAGGAGTTGGTGGATGCTTTAGTCCAGGTCTGGGAGGAGATCCCTAGGGAGACCATCCGCCACCTCATCAGGAGCATGCCGCAGGCGTTGTAGGGAGGTCATACAGGCACGTGAAGGCCACACACACACTACTGAGCCTCATTTTGACTTGTTTTAAGGACATTACATAAAAGTTGGATCAGCCTGTAGTGTGGTTTTCCAA
>NW_027016147.1:0-10364 GCF_036934945.1 Oncorhynchus masou masou | reverse complement strand
TCGGTCTGAGTCAGGACATAATAATATATTAGAACTATAATAGTAATGATACTGTAATAGTAATACCTTTCTATTGTGCTGTTCATGGAGACCAAAGTCTTTTCAATTAGCAGAAAGAGGAAAAAGCTGAAAAGAAAACACAAACAAACACGCGTTCAATACAAACTATTTTGGTCCAGGTAATATGGACCGACACCACTATGAGACGTTTGAGAAGTTTGGCATCAACACTTTCCTTCTGCACTTAGACAATGGGAGGGCGTGAGTATCCTGACAATGGAATTGATGATCTGTTTTTCTTAATGGTTTGTGCGTGCATGTGTGTGTGTCTGACACTATGTCTGTGTGCTGACTACAGGTTTAACTAACATTAGTTGATTGTAACATTGACACTGTGTGTTGACTACAGGTTTAACTAACATTAGTTGATTGTAACATTGACACTGTGTGTTGACTACAGGTTTAACTAACATTAGTTGATTGTAACATTGACACTGTGTGTTGACTACAGGTTTAACTAACATTAGTTGATTGTAACATTGACACTGTGTGTTGACTACAGGTTTAACTAACATTAGTTGATTGTAACATTGACACTGTGTGTTGACTACAGGTTTAACTAACATTAGTTGATTGTAAAATTGACACTGTGTGTTGACTACAGGTTTAACTAACATTAGTTGATTGTAACATTGACACTGTGTGTTGACTACAGGTTTAACTAACATTAGTTGATTGTAACATTGACACTGTGTGTTGACTACAGGTTTAACTAACATTAGTTGATTGTAACATTGACACTGTGTGTTGACTACAGGTTTAACTAACATTAGTTGATTGTAACATTGACATTGTGTGTTGACTACAGGTTTAACTAACATTAGTTGATTGTAACATTGACATTGTGTGTGCTGACTACAGGTTTAACTAACATTAGTTGATTGTAACATTGACACTGTGTGCTGACTACAGGTTTAACTAACATTAGTTGATTGTAACATTGACACTGTGTGTTGACTACAGGTTTAACTAACATTAGTTGATTGTAACATTGACACTGTGTGTGCTGACTACAGGTTTGGACGTCACTCTACAGACGAACCCTCTATCCTGACACCTCTGGAGCAGTGCTGCAGGTATAACATGAGGTGCATAATTAAGCACCAAGACTCGATGTCCGCACCCCCGCAGGAATCTAAGTAGCATAATAAAAACATCTCCATAAAAATACATCTGTTTCTGATAGATATCTGTTTCTGATAGAGATATCTGTTTCTGATAGATATCTGTTTCTGATAGATATCTGTTTCTGATAGAGATATCTGTTTCTGATAGAGATATCTGTTTCTGATAGAGATATCTGTTTCTGATAGAGATATCTGTTTCTGATAGAGATATCTGTTTCTGATAGAGATATCTGTTTCTGATAGAGATATCTGTTTCTGATAGAGATATCTGTTTCTGATAGAGATATCTGTTTCTGATAGAGATATCTGTTTCTGATAGATATATCTGTTTCTGATAGAGATATCTGTTTCTGATAGAGATATCTGTTTCTGATAGATATGTCATAGTATCTGTTTCTGATAGAGATATCTGTTTCTGATAGAGATATCTGTTTCTGATAGAGATATCTGTTTCTGATAGAGATATCTGTTTCTGATAGAGATATCTGTTTCTGATAGAGATATCTGTTTCTGATAGAGATATCTGTTTCTGATAGAGATATCTGTTTCTGATAGAGATATCTGTTTCTGATAGATATCTGTTTCTGATAGAGATATCTGTTTCTGATAGAGATATCTGTTTCTGATAGAATATCTGTTTCTGATAGAGATATCTGTTTCTGATAGAGATATCTGTTTCTGATAGAGATATCTGTTTCTGATAGAGATATCTGTTTCTGATAGAGATATCTGTTTCTGATAGAGATATCTGTTTCTGATAGAGATATCTGTTTCTGATAGAGATATCTGTTTCTGATAGAGATATCTGTTTCTGATAGAGATATCTGTTTCTGATAGAGATATCTGTTTCTGATAGAGATATCTGTTTCTGATAGAATATCTGTTTCTGATAGAGATATCTGTTTCTGATAGAGATATCTGTTTCTGATAGATATCTGTTTCTGATAGAGATATCTGTTTCTGATAGAGATATCTGTTTCTGATAGATATCTGTTTCTGATAGAGATATCTGTTTCTGATAGAGATATCTGTTTCTGATAGAATATCTGTTTCTGATAGAGATATCTGTTTCTGATAGAGATATCTGTTTCTGATAGAGATATCTGTTTCTGATAGAGATATCTGTTTCTGATAGAGATATCTGTTTCTGATAGATATCTGTTTCTGATAGAGATATCTGTTTCTGATAGAGATATCTGTTTCTGATAGATATCTGTTTCTGATAGAGATATCTGTTTCTGATAGAGATATCTGTTTCTGATAGATATCTGTTTCTGATAGAGATATCTGTTTCTGATAGAGATATCTGTTTCTGATAGATATCTGTTTCTGATAGAGATATCTGTTTCTGATAGAGATATCTGTTTCTGATAGAGATATCTGTTTCTGATAGAGATATCTGTTTCTGATAGAGATATCTGTTTCTGATAGAGATATCTGTTTCTGATAGAGATATCTGTTTCTGATAGATATCTGTTTCTGATAGAGATATCTGTTTCTGATAGAGATATCTGTTTCTGATAGAGATATCTGTTTCTGATAGATATCTGTTTCTGATAGAGATATCTGTTTCTGATAGAGATATCTGTTTCTGATAGAGATATCTGTTTCTGATAGAGATATCTGTTTCTGATAGAGATATCTGTTTCTGATAGAGATATCTGTTTCTGATAGAGATATCTGTTTCTGATAGAGATATCTGTTTCTGATAGATATCTGTTTCTGATAGAGATATCTGTTTCTGATAGAGATATCTGTTTCTGATAGAGATATCTGTTTCTGATAGAGATATCTGTTTCTGATAGAGATATCTGTTTCTGATAGAGATATCTGTTTCTGATAGAGATATCTGTTTCTGATAGATATCTGTTTCTGATAGAGATATCTGTTTCTGATAGAGATATCTGTTTCTGATAGATATCTGTTTCTGATAGAGATATCTGTTTCTGATAGAGATATCTGTTTCTGATAGAGATATCTGTTTCTGATAGAGATATCTGTTTCTGATAGAGATATCTGTTTCTGATAGATATCTGTTTCTGATAGAGATATCTGTTTCTGATAGATATCTGTTTCTGATAGAGATATCTGTTTCTGATAGAGATATCTGTTTCTGATAGAGATATCTGTTTCTGATAGATATCTGTTTCTGATAGAGATATCTGTTTCTGAGATATCTGTTTCTGATAGAGATATCTGTTTCTGATAGAGATATCTGTTTCTGATAGAGATATCTGTTTCTGATAGATATCTGTTTCTGATAGAGATATCTGTTTCTGATAGAGATATCTGTTTCTGATAGATATCTGTTTCTGATAGAGATATCTGTTTCTGATAGAGATATCTGTTTCTGATAGAGATATCTGTTTCTGATAGAGATATCTGTTTCTGATAGATATCTGTTTCTGATAGAGATATCTGTTTCTGATAGAGATATCTGTTTCTGATAGAGATATCTGTTTCTGATAGATATCTGTTTCTGATAGAGATATCTGTTTCTGATAGAGATATCTGTTTCTGATAGAGATATCTGTTTCTGATAGATATCTGTTTCTGATAGAGATATCTGTTTCTGATAGAGATATCTGTTTCTGATAGATATCTGTTTCTGATAGAGATATCTGTTTCTGATAGAGATATCTGTTTCTGATAGAGATATCTGTTTCTGATAGAGATATCTGTTTCTGATAGAGATATCGGTTTCTGATAGATATCTGTTTCTGATAGAGATATCTGTTTCTGATAGATATCTGTTTCTGATAGAGATATCGGTTTCTGATAGAGATATCTGTTTCTGATAGAGATATCTGTTTCTGAGATATCTGTTTCTGATAGAGATATCTGTTTCTGAGATATCTGTTTCTGATAGAGATATCTGTTTCTGATAGAGATATCTGTTTCTGATAGAGATATCTGTTTCTGATAGAGATATCTGTTTCTGATAGAGATATCTGTTTCTGATAGAGATATCTGTTTCTGCATGGGCTGCATCTCAATCAACCCCATCCACCGGTGTTGGCCTTCCTCATCTACAGTGGGAGGTGGCAGAGCCACAGCGGTGTTGGCCTTCCTCATCCACAGTGGGAGGCAGGGTTGTTCCAGTTGTTTGTCAGTAGATGTCCCCATTGTGCTTTTTTTGTCCTGTATTTTTCCCTTGACCCCCATTATTGTTTGCACCTGTGTCTTGTTTCCCTGATTGTATTTAAACCCTTTGTTTCCCTCAGTTCTGTGCTCTGTGTTTGTATGTTGGCACCCTGCCCTAGTGTTCTGTGTGCTCTTGTCGATTCCGGGTAACGTTCTTGTGGTATTCTGTTTTTTGTTTTAGTTTAGTTTTTTGGTGAGTTTCTTTTAGATCTTTTTGTGTTTTTCCTTCCACCTTTTGGATTTGCCATTTTTTATTTTTAGGATTTTTCTTCATTAAATACACCGTCTTAAGTACTGCTGTGTCTGCCTCATCTTCTGGGTTCTGCTGTCTATTCGTGGCTCAGTTGGTTAAGTGACTGTTTCTCACTCCGGAGACCCAGGTTCGAAACCGGGTCCTGACAGAAACACAGAGCCAAAAATGAACCCAGAGGCAGCCAGTTCCCAGGACCTTTTGCCACGCTGTCCCACCACCAGGAGACTGTCCAACGCCACGGCCGCCCTGGTTCAGCAAGAGGCCTTAATGGCAAGACATTCTCATCTTCTGTCGGAGATGCTGACTTCCATTAAGCAAATGTCTGATCGACTTACCCCGGCAACAGTTCCCGTCCCAGTACCTCAAGTTCACGTACCCATGGCAGTTAACCCCCTGGCTGAACCTCGTCTTCCACCTCCCCAACGGTTCTCAGGTGATCCAAGTGCTTGTAAAGGGTTTCTCACTCAATGTTCTCTCTCCTTTGAGCTGCAACCCTCGTCGTTTCCCACCGACCGGTCTAAGATCGCATATATCATCACCCTGCTGTCGGAAAAGCCCTGGCCTGGGCTACTGCTGTGTGGGATGCCCATAGTTCCTGCTGTGCCAGCTACTCTGCCTTTGCTGAGGAATTCAAACGAGTGTTTCAAGGCCCAAGCAGTGGTTCTGACTCAGCCAAACAGCTCCTGACTCTCCATCAAGGTTGGCGCAGCGTGACGGACTATGCCATCCAGTTCCGCACGGTAGCAGCAGCGAGTGGCTGGAACAACGGCGCTCACGGTGTGCTTTCTGAAAGGCCTTTCCGACACTATCCAAGATGAACTGGCCACTCGGGAACCACCGGACAATCTCGAGTCCCTGATCAAGTTGGCCTCACGCATTGACCAGCGTCTGAGAGAGAGAGAACTCAACCGTAGACCTCTAGCCCCTATCAGTCCCAGCTCCGAGCTCCCACCTTTATCATCACTGGCTCCACCGGAACCCATGCAGATTGGACGCATCTCCCAGGCTGAGAGAGACCGCCGGATGAGGGAGCGACGCTGTCTATATTGCGGCAAACCGGGCCATTTCCGTTCCACGTGTCCCGGGCTCCAGGGAAACGCTCTGTCCCGTACAGACCGGGGGAACTGTAACGGGAAACATAACCTCCTCCCATCCGTCCAACTCCGTCTGCTCATTCCAGTCACCCTCTCCTGGGACAACCACAAGCTTCACCTTCAAGCCTTGGTAGACTCTGGAGCCGCAGGTAACTTCATGGATGGTGTCTGGGCGAAGGAGAATGGCGTTCCCTCTGAACCTCTAAGTGACCCCATGAGGGTTACTACATTGGATGGAAGCCCTTTGGGATCTGGACTTGTCACTCATGTCACTACCTCCTTGAGACTTTCAGTTTCACAACACCAGGAATTGATGAACTTTCATTTGATCTCCTGTTCCGAGTTCCCTCTCGTCCTTGGATACCCCTGGCTTCACAGCCATAACCCTCACATCGACTGGTCTGTGGGCACTATCAAGCAGTGGGGTCCTACGTGCCAAGCTACTTGTATTTTCCAGAATTCCCGAGTTCTACTCCGAGTCTTTAGAATCCATCGACCTGACCCGAGTTCCCGAGTGTTACCATGACCTCAAACTGGTGTTTAGCAAACAGAGGGCCACCATGCTACCACCCCATAGATCTTACGATTGCCCCATCGACCTGTTTCCGGGCACTTGCCCCCAGGGGTCGGATCTTTCCCTATCTCCACCCGAACGAGCTGCTATGGATACCTACATCAAGGACTCTCTGGAAGCAGGCCTCATGCGTCCATCCACCTCCCGGCGGGAGCAGGGTTTTCTTTGTGGCCAAGAAAGACGGTGGGTTGCGTCCTTGCATCGACTACCGGGGACTCAATGACATAACCGTCCGTAACCGTTACCCGCTACCCCTTATGGCCACAGCCTTGAGCTGCTCCAGGAAGCAGTTGTTTTCACTAAGCTTGACCTGCGGAACGCATACCATCTTGTGCGGATCAGACCTGGTGACGAGTGGAAGACCGCTTTCAACACGCCTACTGGTCACTATGAATACTTGGTGATGCCCTTCGGCCTGACCAACGCCCCAGCGGTGTTCCAAGCGCTCATAAACGATGTGCTTAGGGATATGCTTAACATATTTGTGTTCGTTTACTTGGATGACATCCTCATCTTTTCGAGCTCCCTTCAAGAACACACTAAGCATGTCAGACAAGTACTCAAACGCCTCCTGGACAGCCATCTGTACGTTAAGCCGGAAAAATGTGAATTCCATTCATCCGAGTACAATTCCTGGGATTTGTAGTGGAACCCGGTCAAATCCAAATGGACCCTAGGAAGGTAGGGGCAGTGGCGATTGGCCCACCCCAAATCCGTTAAGGATGTTCAGCGTTTCCTGGGCTTCACAAACTTTTACCGCAAGTTCATCAAGAACTTCAGTTTGGTGGCAGCTCCTCTCTCAGCTTTAACCAAAGGTGGCAATGCAAGGTTTTTTTGGGGAAGAGAAGCTGGAGACGGCCTTCCAAGGACTCAAGCAGCGCATCCTCTCTGCTCCCATCCTGATACTACCGACTACGGATGAACCATTTGTGGTGGAGGTAGACGCATCAGAGGTTGGTGTCGGAGCTGTCCTGTCTCAGAGGTGAAGACAAGAAGCTTCATCCGTGCGCTTTCTTCTCACACCGGCTTACCCCGACTGAGAGGAACTACGATGTGGGGGATCGTGAACTCTAGCGGTTAAGATGGCATTGAAGGAATGGAGACACTGGCTCGAGGGGCTTCTCACCCGTTTCAAGTGCTTACGGACCACAAAAATCTGGAGTATATCCAGCAGGCGAAGCGATTGAACTCTAGACAAGCTAGATGGTCTCTTTTCTTCAATCGATTCCAGTTTATCCTCACCTATCGGCCCGGGTCGAAGAATCTCAAACCGGATGCCCTGTCCCGAGTCTACGCTCCTGCCATTCGAGATGACACGGACATGCCTGTCCTTCCTGCTGCTAAGATTGTGGCTCCGATCTCGTGGCAAGTTGAGGATACCGTGAGACGTGCTCAAGCTAGCGAACCGGACCCTAAAGGAGGCCCTGCCAATCGGTTGTTTGTCCCCAAGGCAGTGAGGACTCAGGTCCTTCTGTGGGGGCACTCCTCTCGCCTCACCTGTCATCCGGGCGTAGGTCGCACCTTGGAGTTCATCCAGCGTAAGTTCTGGTGGCCTACCATAAGAGAAGACGTTGCCACTTTCGTCAATGCCTGCCCGTGTGCTGCCAGGGCAAATCTTCTCACCTCCGCCCTCAAGGACTCCTTCACCCTTTACCTGTTCCCCACAGACCCTGGTCCCATATCTCATTGGACTTTATTACTGGACTTCCTCCATCCCATGGCAATACTACTATCCTAGTCATAATCGACAGGTTTTCAAAGGCGGCCAGGTTCGTCCCTCTGACTAAGTTACCTTCTGCCAAGGAAACGGCTGAGTTGGTAATTAATCATGTGTTCCGAGTCTTCGGCATTCCTCAAGATGTGGTTTCTGACAGAGGTCCCCAGTTCGCCTCAAGGTTTTGGAAGGCCTTCTGCCAACTCATGGGGGCTTCTGCCAGTCTATCTTCAGGGTACCATCCGGAGTCCAACGGCCAAACAGAGAGGATGAATCAAGAGCTGGAAACCACCCTCCGATGTATGACTCGTGACAACCCGTCCACATGGTCATCCTTTATTGTTTGGGCCGAATACGCGCACAACACCTTGCGCTCCTCCTCCACTGGTATGTCCCCGCACGAGTGTCAGTTTGGCTATGCTCCTCCATTGTTCCCGGACCAGGAGGCAGAAGTCAGTGTGCCTTCAGCCTTGAGATTCGTCAGACGCTGTCGGCTTATGTGGAGGAAGACCCGTCTTAATCTGATGCGTTCCTCACAGAGGTATCAACAACAAGCCAACAGACGTCGCCGTCCCGGGCCTACCCTGCGCCCCGGCCAGAGAGTCTGGCTCTCCACAAGAGACTTACCTCTACGGGTGGAGTCTCGCAAGCTGTCCCAAAATACATCGGTCCCTTCAAGGTTGCCAGGAGAGTTAACCCAGTTTCTTATCGCCTACACTTACCCAGATCCCTTAAGATTAATCCCACATTTCATGTGTCTTTGTTAAAACCTGTTGTTTTTTCTCCCCTTGTCCCGGCAGACAGACCTCCCCCTCCGCCTCGTGTCATTGGAGGCCAGCCGGCTTATACCGTCCACCGGATACTGGATTCCCGCCGGGTGCAGCGGTCCTGGCAGTATCTGGTGGACTGGGAAGGCTACGGTCCTGAGGAGCGCTCCTGGGTTCCTGCCAAAGACATCCTGGACCCTGACCTCATTCGTCAGTTCAGGGTCCTCCACCCTGAGAGAGCTGGTAGGAACGTCAGGAGCCGTTCCTAGGGGGGATTCTGTCAGGATTTGGCCAGGGTTGTTCCAGTTGTTTGTCAGTAGATGTCCCCATTGTGCTTTTTGTCCCTGTGTTTTTCCTTGACCCCCATTATTGTTTGCACCTGTGTCTTGTTTCCCCTGATTGTATTTAAACCCTTTGTTTCCCTCAGTTCTGTGCTCTGTGTTTGTATGTTGGCACCCTGCCCTAGTGTTCTGTGTGCTCTTGTCGATTCCGGGTAACGTTCTTGTGGTATTCTGTTTTTTTGTTTTAGTTTAGTTTTGGTGAGTTTCTTTTTAGATCTTTTTGTGTTTTTTTCCTTCCACCTTTTGGATTTGCCATTTTTATTTTTAGGATTTTTTCTTCATTAAATACATGGTGTTCTAACAGAGTAATGTGACCATTCTATGGAAAGATAAGACTCAGGAACACAATGGTGTTCTAACAAAGTAATGTGACCACTCTATGGAAAGATAAGACTCAGGAACACGATGGTGTTCTAACAAAGTAATGTGACCACTCTATGGAAAGATAAGACTCAGGAACACGATGGTGTTCTAACAAAGTAATGTGACCACTCTATGGAAAGATAAGACTCAGGAACACGATGGTGTTCTAACAGAGTATTGTGACCACTCTATGGAAAGATAAGACTCAGGAACACGATGGTGTTCTAACAAAGTAATGTGACCACTCTATGGAAAGATAAGACTCAGGAACACGATGGTGTTCTAACAGAGTATTGTGACCACTCTATGGAAAGATAAGACTCAGGAACACGATGGTGTTCTAACAGAGTATTGTGACCACTCTATGGAAAGATAAGACTCAGGAACACGATGGTGTTCTAACAAAGTAATGTGACCACTCTATGGAAAGATAAGACTCAGGAACACGATGGTGTTCTAACAGAGTATTGTGACCACTCTATGGAAAGATAAGACTCAGGAACACGATGGTGTTCTAACAGAGTAATGTGACCACTCTATGGAAAGATAAGACTCAGGAACACGATGGTGTTCTAACAGAGTATTGTGACCACTCTATGGAAAGATAAGACTCAGGAACACGATGGTGTTCTAACAAAGTAATGTGACCACTCTATGGAAAGATAAGACTCAGGAACACGATGGTGTTCTAACAGAGTAATGTGACCACTCTATGGAAAGATAAGACTCAGGAACACGATGGTGTTCTAACAGAGTAATGTGACCACTCTATGGAAAGATAAGACTCAGGAACACGATGGTGTTCTAACAGAGTAATGTGACCACTCTATGGAAAGATAAGACTCAGGAACACGATGGTGTTCTAACAGAGTAATGTGACCACTCTATGGAAAGATAAGACTCAGGAACACGATGGTGTTCTAACAG
>NW_027016146.1:0-10366 GCF_036934945.1 Oncorhynchus masou masou | reverse complement strand
CACACACACAGTGCCTTGCGAAAGTATTCGGCCCCCTTGAACTTTGCGACCTTTTGCCACATTTCAGGCTTCAAACATAAAGATATAAAACTGTATTTTTTTGTGAAGAATCAACAACAAGTGGGACACAATCATGAAGTGGAACGACATTTATTGGATATTTCAAACTTTTTAACAAATCAAAAACTGAAAAATTGGGCGTGCAAAATTATTCAGCCCCCTTAAGTTAATACTTTGTAGCGCCACCTTTTGCTGCGATTACAGCTGTAAGTCGCTTGGGGTAGGTCTCTATCAGTTTTGCACATCGAGAGATTGAAATTTTTTCCCATTCCTCCTTGCAAAACAGCTCGAGCTCAGTGAGGTTGGATGGAGAGCATTTGTGAACAGCAGTTTTCAGTTCTTTCCACAGATTCTCGATTGGATTCAGGTCTGGACTTTGACTTGGCCATTCTAACACCTGGATATGTTTATTTTTGAACCATTCCATTGTAGATTTTGCTTTATGTTTTGGATCATTGTCTTGTTGGAAGACAAATCTCCGTCCCAGTCTCAGGTCTTTTGCAGACTCCATCAGGTTTTCTTCCAGAATGGTCCTGTATTTGGCTCCATCCATCTTCCCATCAATTTTAACCACCTTCCCTGTCCCTGCTGAAGAAAAGCAGGCCCAAACCATGATGCTGCCACCACCATGTTTGACAGTGGGGATAGTGTGGTCAGGGTGATGAGCTGTGTTGCTTTTACGCCAAACATAACGTTTTGCATTGTTGCCAAAAAGTTCAAATTTGGTTTCATCTGACCAGAGCACCTTCTTCCACATGTTTGGTGTGTCTCCCAGGTGGCTTGTGGCAAACTTTAAACAACACTTTTTATGGAGATCTTTAAGAAATGGCTTTCTTCTTGCCACTCTTCCATAAAGGCCAGATTTGTGCAATATACGGCTGATTGTTGTCCTATGGACAGAGTCTCCCACCTCAGCTGTAGATCTCTGCAGTTCATCCAGAGTGATCATGGGCCTCTTGGCTGCATCTCTGATCAGTCTTCTCCTTGTATGAGCTGAAAGTTTAGAGGGACGGCCAGGTCTTGGTAGATTTGCAGTGGTCTGATACTCCTTCCATTTCAATATTATCGCTTGCACAGTGCTCCTTGGGATGTTTAAAGCTTGGGAAATCTTTTTGTATCCAAATCCGGCTTTAAACTTCTTCACAACAGTATCTCGGACCTGCCTGGTGTGTTCCTTGTTCTTCATGATGCTCTCTGCGCTTTTAACGGACCTCTGAGACTATCACAGTGCAGATGCATTCATACGGAGACTTGATTACACACAGGTGGATTGTATTTATCATCATTAGTCATTTAGGTCAACATTGGATCATTCAGAGATCCTCAGTGAACTTCTGGAGAGAGTTTTCTGCACTGAAAGTAAAGGGGCTGAATAATTTTGCACGACCAATTTTTCAGTTTTTGATTTGTTAAAAAAGTTTGAAATATCCAATAAATGTCGTTCCACTTCATGATTGTGTACCACTTGTTGTTGATTCTTCACAAAAAAATACAGTTTTATATCTTTATGTTTGAAGCCTGAAATGTGGCAAAAGGTCGCAAAGTTCAAGGGGGCCGAATACTTTCGCAAGGCACTGTATATATATATATATATATATATACACACTACATGACCAAAAGTATGTGGTCACCTGCTCGTCAAACATCTCATTCCAAAATCATGGGCATTAATTTGGAGTCCCCCCTCTGCTTATGTAACAGCCTCCACTCTTCTGGGAATGCTTTCCACTAGATGTTGGAACATTGCTGTGGGGACTTGCTTCCATTCAGCCACAAAAGCATTACTGAAGTCGGGAACTGATCTTGGGCGATTAGGCCTGGCTTGCAGTCAGTGTTACAATTCATCCCAAAGGTGTTCGATGGTGTTGAGGTCAGGGCTCTGTGCAGGCCAGTCAAGTTCTTCGACACCAATCTCGACAAACCATTTCTGTACTGACCTCTTTCTGTCATGCTGAATCAGGAAAGGGCCTTCACCAAACTGTTGACAAAAAGTTGGAAGCGCTGAATAATCTACAGTGTCATTGTGTGCTGTAGCATTAAAGATTTACCTTCACTGGAACTAAGGGGCCTACCCCAAACCATGAAAAACAGCTCCAGGCCATTATTACTCATCCACCAAACTTTACAGTTGACACTATGCATCCAGGCAGGTAGCATTCTCCTGGCATACGCCAAAGCCAGATTTGTCCATCTGGACTGCAAGATGGTGAAGCTTGATTCATTACTCGAGAGAACGTGTTTCCACTGCTCCAGAGTCCAATGGCGTTGAGCTTTACATCACTCCAGCTGATGCTTGGAGTGTGCTTGATGATCTTAGACTTGTGTGTGGCTGCTTGGCCATGGAAACTCATTTCATGAAGCTCCCGACAAACAGTTATTGTGCTGATGTTGCTTCAAGATGCAGTTTGGAACTCGATAGTGAGTGTTGCAACCGAGAACAGTTTATTTTTATGCGCTACGCACTTTAGCACTCGGCAGTCCTGTTCTGTGAGCTTGTGTGGCCTACCACTTCACAACTGAGCCATTGTTGCTCCTTCACAATAACAGCACTTACAGTTAACTTGGGGCAGCTCGAGCAGGGCAGGCATTTTACGAACTGACTTGTTGGAAAGGAGGCATCCTATGACGTTGCCACATTGAAAGTCACTGAGCTCTTCAGTAAGGCCAATCTACTGCCAATGTTTGTCTATGGAGATTGCATGGCTGTGTGCTCGATTTTACACACCTGTCAGCAATGGGTGTGGCTGAAATAGCCTAATCCAATTGTTTGAAGTGGTGTAAGTGCAGTGAAGCGGTCTGAATACTTTCCGAATGCACTGTATATATTTTCTATGGGGAGGCAAACAAATTGCTGTGCTAAAGTCAAGTCCTCTAAAAATAGATTCATCATCTCTCCGAAGCTTCCCATCATTGTAGTTTGTGTTTGTGTGTCTGTGTGTGCACGTGTGTGCACGTGTGTTAGAGTATATCCATATAGATGAAACAACAGGAAGGACTTTTAAACATCCATGGACCTCCTCAGGGTGATCATTTCTGCAGCCTTGAGTTAAGTGAATCATTATCTGAAGGTAATGCCTTGTAATTGACACTCAGCCTGGGGGTGAATGCAGTATAATGGCCTCTGATTAGTCATTTGTTCAAACCAGCAATCCTCACCAGTCTTGAGTGGTACTAGTAAATGAGGCTCAACTGATATCTTCCATTAGCATGGGTACCAGTCCCTTTAGCGAATCATCTAACTGTGCTCCATGTTATGTGCTAAAGAGACTGACCTTTCTGCCATCTTCAAATATTAACCTTTTATCATTAATGAGCTCGAGGAGAAGAGAGGATTGTATCCTGATTCAATCGCCCTCACAGCTATCCTCCAATCACAATTATGCAAATATTGGAACAATAAAGCTTTTTCAGCACAGAATAGCATTGGTATCTGGTTGCTAAGCAACCATTTTTTGTTTGTCCAGAGATGAAACCAGTCTGTCAGAAGTTGTTAGCTCAAGTCTAAATTCTCATTCAGTGATAATGCCCGAGAAGCCAGTGTTTGGAGGATATATTGGCACAGGTGTTGTTAGTCCGGAGATGAAGTCGAAGGCCGGAAAACCGTTCCAATATATCCATAGTCTTCTAGGGCATTATCACTTTTATACAACAGTTTACCAACATATTAAAATAATGATTTACATATTTTCATTTAAAACTTTATTTGTCATTAATTTATTCATACTATTTCATCCTTCCACAAGATATAGTCCTGACACAAATCTAGGGTTGCTACCCAAGCCGGCTGGTCATTTGTTCTATCAGTTCGGTTGATTGAGACGCGACCCAGTAGTTCAGTCTTTTTGTTCTGTATCGATGGATACAGAACAAAGCGGCCCAGTCGTTGTTTCTAAATGTTCCATTGCCATACTCACTGGTGGCAACGTTCTTATCCCTTTCTTGTTAGCTAGCCAACTACGGCTAACTTACAGTCACATCGATACAGCTCACTCATTAGGACACTATTGCTCAGAGGAGCTAGCCAACAACACAGCTAATACAATCACTTCAAATTATATTTCTTTGTATATTATATCCATAAAATGATTAAATCAAATCAAGTTTTATTTGTCACATGCGCTGAATAGAACAGGTGTAGACCTTACCATGAAATGCTTACAAGCCCTTAACCAACAATAGAGTTTTAAGAAAATAGAGTTAAGAAAATATTTACTAAATAAACTAAAGTAAAAAAGTAACACAATAAAATAGCAATAATGAGGCTATATACAGAGGGTACCGGTACCGAGTCAATGTGCAGGGGTACAGGTTAGTCGACGTAATTCGTACGTGTAGGTAAGGGTAAAGTGACTGTGCTTAGACAGAGAGTAGCAGCAGTATAAAAACAAGGGGGGGACTGTCAATGCAAATAGTACAGGTGGACATTTGATTAATTGTTCAGCAGTCTTACGGCTTGGGGGTAGAAGCTGTTAAGGAGCCTTTTGGGCCTAGACTTGACACTCCGGTAACACTTGCATTTACATTACATTTACATTTAAGTCATTTAGCAGACGCTCTTATCCATGCGGTAGCAGAGAGAACAATCTATGACTTGGGGGACTTGAGACTTTGACCATTTTTTGGGCCTTCCTCTGACACCGCCTAGTATATAGGTCCTGTGATATACTGGGCTGTACACACTACCCTCTGTAGCGCCTTATGGTCGGTTGCTGAGCAGTTGTCATACCAACAGCTAATTCATGATTTGGACTGGCTGAGAAACACTGCCTGTCTGTTTCATCATGACTCCTGACACGTTCATTACTATGGGACAGCTGGAGATCCAATTTGAATATTCAAACAATATTGCAAATGTTGGAAAGACAGACAGCAAGGTTTATACAAACCTCCGCTGTTAAAAACTAAATGTTAAAAAAGAAATGTGAGATAACGTCTAGATGCATTTTATAGTGGAGATCAAGTTTATTAATTGTCTGGCTGGGCTGAGGAGACAGCGGATTGTGGAGTCAGATGGAACAGAGTAAATATGCATTTTAACGTCATAGTTTTAGCCGGTGGTAACTTGTGGAAATGCACCGGCTGGAATGTGCTTTTAACCAATCAGCATTCAGGATTAGATCCACCCGTTGTAAAAAAAAGTACACTTGAAGTCGGAAGTTTACATATACCTTGTCATGTCTTGTTATGTCTGTTCCTGTCCTTTCTCTTCACTCTCTCTCTCTGCTGGTCTTTTTAGGTTACCTTCTCTGTCTCTCATTCCTCAGCTGTTCTACATCTGCCCTAACTAGCTCTTTCACTCTTCCCCACCTGTTCTCTCTTCCCCCTCTGATTAGGTCTCTATTTCTCTCTCTGTTCCTGCTACTTTCAGTGTCTGATTCTTGTTTGTGTTTTTTGATGCCAGAAGCAAGCTGTCGTCTCGTTTGCTTCCACCTTGTCCTGTCCTGTCGGAGTCTGCCTGGCAGGAGCATCCTGCACTATACTAACGTTCTTTTTGTTCCGCTGACAACGTTGGAAGAGGATTTATGCCATTCCTGTATTTTCATTAAAGAACTCTGTTTTCTGTTAAAACCGCTTTTGGGTCTTCACTCAAGTTCATAACAGAAGAATCAGACCAAGAATGGACCCAGCGGCTCCGGACCCTTTTCACTCCGCCGTCGAGATCCAGGGAGCGATGCTAGGCAGACACGAGGAGGAATTGTCTGCTGCTCAACATGCCGTTGAGACCCTGGCCGTCCAAGTCTCCGACCTCACAAGACAGGTTCACCAACTCCACCTCGATCCACCGCCCACTTCCAGGGTTTCCGAGTCTCCGGAGCCCAGGATCAACAACCCGCCGTGTTACTCTGGGGAGCCCACTGAGTGCCGCTCATTCCTCACTCAGTGTGATGTGGTGTTCTCTCTCCAGCCCAACACTTACTCCAGGAGCGCAGCCCGCATCGCCTACGTCATTTCTCTCCTTACCGGACGGGCGCGTGAGTGGGGCACGGCAGTCTGGGAGGCGAGGGCTGAGTGTATTAACCAGTATCAGGACTTTAAGGAGGAGATGATACGGGTTTTTGACCGTTCTGTTTTTGGCGAGGAGGCTTCCAGGGCCCTGTCTTCCCTATGTCAGGGGAATAGATCCATAACGGATTATTCTATTGAGTTTCGCACTCTCGCTGCCTCTAGTGACTGGAACGAGCCGGCTTTGCTCGCTCGTTTTCTGGAGGGTCTCCACGTCGAGGTTAAGGATGAGATCCTCTCCCGGGAGGTTCCTTCCAGTCTGGACTCCTTAATAGCTCTCGCTATTCGCATAGAGCGACGGTTTGATCTTCGTCGCCGAGCTCGTGGAAAGGAGCTCACGTTCTCCGTTGCTCCCCTCTCCACATCACTGCCACCCTCCTCCGCCGGCTCGGATGCTGAGCCTATGCAGCTGGGGGTATTCGCATCTCGGCCAAGGAGAGGGAACGGAGAATCACCAATCGCCTCTGTCTCTACTGCGGCTCCGCTGGTCATTTTGTCACCTCATGTCCAGTAAAAGCCAGAGCTCATCAGTAAGAGGAGGGCTACTGGTGAGCGCAACTACTCAGGCCTCTCCTTCTGGATCACGCACTACCTTTCCGGTCCATCTCCGCTGGCCCGGTTCATCTGCTTCCTGCAGTGCCTTGATAGACTCTGGGCGGAGGGCTGTTTTATGGACGAGACCTGGGCTCGGGAACATGACATTCCTCTCAGACAGTTAGGGGCCCAGGGCCTTGTTCGCTTTAGATGGTAGTTCTCTCCCCAAGATTCAGCGTGAGACGCTGCCTTTAACCCTCACTGTCTCTGGTAATCATAGCGAAACCATTTCTTTTTTTAATTTTTCGTTCACCTTTTACACCTGTTGTTTTGGGTCATCCCTGGCTAGTGCGCCATAACCCTTCTATTAATTGGTCTAGTAATACTATCCTATCCTGGAATGTTTCTTGTCATGTAACCTGTTTAATGTCTGCTATCCCTCCTGTTTCCTCTGTCTCTTCTTCACAGGAGGAGCCTGGCGATTTGACAGGGGTGCCGGAGGAGTATCACGATCTGCGCACGGTGTTCAGTCGTTCCAAGGCCACTTCTCTCCCTCCACACCGGTCGTATGACTGTAGTATTGATCTCCTTCCGGGAACTACTCCCCCGGGGTAGATTATACTCTCTGTCGGCTCCCGAACGTAAGGCTCTCGAGGATTATTTGTCGGTTTCGCTCGGCCGGTACCATAGTCTCCTCCTCCTCCCCCGCCGGAGCGGGGTTTTTTGTTCAGAAGAAGGACGGGTCCCTGCGCCCATGCGTGGATTATCGAGGGCTGAATGACATAACAGTTAAGAATCGTTATCCGCTTCCTCTTATGTCTTCAGCCTTCGAGATCCTGCAGGGAGCCAGGTTTTTCACCAAATTGGACCTTCGTAACGCCTACCATCTCGTGCGCATCAGGGAGGGGGCAGTGGAAGACGTTTTAACACTCCGTTAGGGCACTTTGAATACCGGGTTCTTCCTTTCGGCCTGCGTTAACGCTCCAGCTGTCTTTCAGGCACTAGTTAACGACGTCCTGAGAGACATGCTGAACATTTTTGTTTTCGTTTACATGGACGATATCCTGATTTTTTTCACCGTCTCTCTCGATTCATGTTCAGCACGTGCGACGCGTCCTCCAGCGCCTTTTGGAGAACTGTCTTTATGTGAAGGCTGAGAAGTGCACTTTTCATGCCGCCTCTGTCCCCTTTTCTCGGTTCCGTTATTTCCGCTGAGGGCATTAAGATGGATCCCGCTAAGGTCCAGGCTGTCATTGATTGGCCCGTTCCTAAGTCACGCGCGTCGAGCTGCAGCGCTTTCTGGGCTTCGCTAATTTCTACCGTCGTTTCATCCGTAATTTCGGTCAGGTGGCAGCTCCTCTCACAGCCCTTACTTCTGTTAAGACGTGCTTTAAGTGGTCCGTTTCCGCCCAGGGAGCTTTTGATCTTCTTAAGAATCGTTTTACATCCGCACCTATTCTTGTTACACCTGACATCTCTAGACAGTTTGTTGTTGAGGTTGACGCGTCAGAGGTGGGCGTGGGAGCCATTCTTTCTCAGCGCTCTCTCTGACGGCAAGGTCCATCCTTGCGCGTTTTTCTCATCGCTTATCGCCGTCAGAACGTAACTATGATGTTGGTAATCGCGAACTGCTCGCCATCCGCTTAGCCCTAGGCGAATGGCGACAGTGGTTGGAGGGGCGACCGTTCCTTTGTCGTTTGGACTGACCATAGGAACCTTGAGTACATCCGTTCAGCCAAACGACTTAATGCGCGTCAGGCTCGTTGGGCTCTGTTTTTCGCTCGTTTCGAGTTTGTTATTTCTTATCGTCCGGGCTCAAAAAACACCAAACCTGATGCTTTATCTCGTCTCTTCAGTTCTTCTGAGGTCTCCACCGACCCCGATGGGATTCTCCCTGAGGGGCGTGTTGTCGGGTTGACTGTCTGGGGAATTGAGAGGCAGGTAAAGCAAGCACTCGCTCACACTCCGTCGCCGCGAGCTTGTCCTAGGAACCTTCTGTTCGTTCCCGTTCCTACTCGTCCGGCCGTTCTTCAGTGGGCCCACTCTGCCAAGTTAGCCGGCCACCCCGGCGTTCGGGGTACGCTCGCTTCCATTCGCCAGCGTTTCTGGTGGCCCACTCGGGAACGTGACGCGCGTCGATTTGTCGCCGCTTGTTCGGTCTGTGCGCAGACTAAATCTGGGAACTCTCCTCCTGCCGGCCGTCTCAGACCGCTTCCCATTCCCTCTCGACCGTGGTCTCACATCGCTTTAGATTTTATCACCGGACTGCCTTCATCAGCGGGGAAGACAGTTATTCTTACGGTTGTCGATAGATTCTCTAAGGCGGCTCATTTCATTCCTCTCGATAAGCTCCCTTCTGCTAAGGAGACGGCTCAGATCATTATCGAGAATGTTTTCCCGAATTCATGGCCTTCCGTCTGACGTCGTTTCCGACAGAGGCCCGCAGTTCACGTCTCAATTTTGGAGGGAGTTTTGCCGTTTGATTGGGGCTTCCGTCCAGTCTCTCGTCCGGCTTTCATCCCCAGTCTAACGGTCCAGCCGAACGGGCCAATCAGACTGTTGGTGGCATTTACGCAGTCTTTCTTTTCGTAACCCTGCTTCTTGGTCAGAACAGCTCCCTGGGCAGAGTACGCCCACAACTCGCTTCCCTCGTCTGCTACCGGTCTATCCCCTTTTCAGTGTAGCCTCGGGTACCAGCCTCCGCTGTTCTCATCTCAGCTCGCCGAGTCCTGCGTCCCCTCCGCTCAGGCTTTTGTCCAGCGTTGCGAGCGCACCTGGAAGGGGGTCAGGTCGGCACTTTGCCGTAATAGGCGCAGACTGTGAGGGCCGCTAATAGCGTAGGACCAAGAGTCCTAGATATTGTTGCGGTCAGAGAGTATGGCTCTCCACTCAGAACCTTCCCCTTAAGACAGCTTCTCGCAAGTTGGCCCCGCGGTTCATTGGTCCGTTCCGTATTTCCCAGGTCATTAATCCTGTCGCAGTGCGACTTCTTCTCCCGCGCTATCTTCGTCGCGTTCACCCGGTCTTCCATGTCTCCTGTGTTAAGCCCGTTCTTCGCGCCCCGCCTCGTCCCTCCCCCATCCTTGTCGAGGCGCACCCATCTACAGGGTTCGTAAGATTTTGGACATGCGCCCTCGGGGCCGTGGTCATCAGTACCTAGTGGATTGGGAGGGGTACGGTCCTGAGGAGAGGAGTTGGGTTCCCTCTCGGGACGTGCTGGACCGTTCGCTGATCGATGATTTCCTCCGTTGCCGCCAGGTTTCCTCCTCGGAGTGCGCCAGGAGGCGCTCGGTGAGTGGGGGTACTGTCATGTCTTGTTATGTCTGTTCCTGTCCTTTCTCTTCACTCTCTCTCTCTGCTGGTCTTTTTAGGTTACCTTCTCTGTCTCTCATTCCTCAGCTGTTCTACATCTGCCCTAACTAGCTCTTTCACTCTTCCCCACCTGTTCTCTCTTCCCCCTCTGATTAGGTCTCTATTTCTCTCTCTGTTCCTGCTACTTTCAGTGTCTGATTCTTGTTTGTGTTTTTTGATGCCAGAAGCAAGCTGTCGTCTCGTTTGCTTCCACCTTGTCCTGTCCTGTCGGAGTCTGCCTGGCAGGAGCATCCTGCACTATACTAACGTTCTTTTTGTTCCGCTGACAACGTTGGAAGAGGATTTATGCCATTCCTGTATTTTCATTAAAGAACTCTGTTTTCTGTTAAAACCGCTTTTGGGTCTTCACTCAAGTTCATAACATACCTCAGCCAAATACATTTAAACTCAGTTTAGC
>NW_027016145.1:0-10369 GCF_036934945.1 Oncorhynchus masou masou | reverse complement strand
GAGGAGGGAGAGGGACAGCGGGGAGGGGGGGAGAGGGACAGCCCGGGGAGGGGGAAGAGGGACAGCCGGGGAGGAGGGGGAGAGGGACAGTGGGGGAGGAGGGAGAGGGACAGCGGGGGAGGGGGGGAGAGGGACAGTGGGGGAGGGGGAGAGGGGACAGCGGGGGGAGGGGGAGAGGGACAGCGGGGGGCAGCGGGGAGGGGGACAGTGGGGGAGCGGGGGTGGAGAGAGAGAGGGACAGCGGGGGAGGGAGAGAGAGGTACAGAGGGGGGAGGGGGCAGGCGGGGGAGGGGGAGAGGGGGCAGCGGGGGGGGGGAGAGCGGGGGAGGGGAGAGGGACAGCGGGGGAGGGGGGAGAGGGGGAGCAGGGCGCAGAGAGGAGGGACAGTGGGGGAGGAGAGAGAGGGACAGAGGGGGAGGGGGCAGCAGGGGAGAGGGGGAAGCGGGGGAGGGACAGGCGGGGGGGAGGGGGAGAGAGGGACAGCGGGGGAGGAGAGAGAGGGAGAGCGGGGGAGGGGGGGGGAGGGACAGCGGGGGAGGGTGGGGAGAGAGAGAGGGTTATCACTTAATTTTGGAACAATCAATGAGGCTTGAACCTATTGAAGTGAGTTAACACACTGGGTTCAGACGTTTACTATTGAGGTGAGTTAACACACTGGGTTCAGACGTTTACTATTGAGGTGAGTTAACACACTGGGTTCAGACGTTTACTATTGAGGTGAGTTAACACACTGGGTTCAGACGTTTACTATTGAGGTGAGTTAACACACTGGGTTCAGACGTTTACTATTGAGGTGAGTTAACACACTGGGTTCAGACGTTTACTATTGAGGTGAGTTAACACACTGGGTTCAGACGTTTACTATTGAGGTGAGTTAACACACTGGGTTCAGACGTTTACTATTGAGGTGAGTTAACACACTGGGTTCAGACGCTTACTATTGAGGTGAGTTAACACACTGGGTTCTAGACGTTTACTATTGAGGTGAGTTAACACACTGGGTTCAGACGTTTACTATTGAGGTGAGTTAACACACTGGGTTCAGATGTTTTCTATTGAGGTGAGTTAACACACTGGGTTCAGACGTTTACTATTGAGGTGAGTTAACACACTGGGTTCAGACGTTTACTATTGAGGTGAGTTAACACACTGGGTGCTAGACGTTTACTATTGAGGTGAGTTAACACACTGGGTTCAGACGCTTACTATTGGGAGTGAGTTAACACACTGGGTGGTTTACTATTGAGGTGAGTTAACACACTGGGTTCAGACGTTTACTATTGAGGTGAGTTAACACACTGGGTTCAGACGTTTACTATTGAGGTGAGTTAACACACTGGGTTCAGACGTTTACTATTGAGGTGAGTTAACACACTGGGTTCAGACGTTTACTATTGAGGTGAGTTAACACACTGGGTTCAGACGCTTACTATTGAGGTGAGTTAACACACTGGGTTCAGACGCTTACTATTGAGGTGAGTTAACACACTGGGTTCAGACGTTTACTATTGAGGTGAGTTAACACACTGGGTTCAGACGTTTACTATTGAGGTGAGTTAACACACACTGGGTTCAGACGTTTACTATTGAGGTGAGTTAACACACTGGGTGCAGACGTTTACTATTGAGGTGAGTTAACACACTGGGTTCAGACGTTTACTATTGAGGTGAGTTAACACACTGGGTTCAGACGTTTACTATTGAGGTGAGTTAACACACTGGGTTCAGACGCTTACTATTGAGGTGAGTTAACACACTGGGTTCAGACGTTTACTATTGAGGTGAGTTAACACACTGGGTGCAGACGCTTACTATTGAGGTGAGTTAACACACTGGGTTCAGACGTTTACTATTGAGCTGAGTTAACACACTGGGTTCAGACGTTTACTATTGAGGTGAGTTAACACACTGGGTTCAGACGTTTACTATTGAGGTGAGTTAACACACTGGGTTCAGACGCTTACTATTGAGGTGAGTTAACACACTGGGTGCAGACGTTTACTATTGAGGTGAGTTAACACACTGGGTGCAGACGTTTACTATTGAGGTGAGTTAACACACTGGGTTCAGACGCTTACTATTGAGGTGAGTTAACACGCCTGGGTTCAGACGTTTACTATTGAGGTGAGTTAACACGCTGGGTGCAGACGTTTACTATTGAGGTGAGTTAACACGCTGGGTTCAGACGTTTACTATTGAGGTGAGTTAACACGCTGGGTTCAGACGCTTACTATTGAGGTGAGTTAACACACTGGGTGGTTTACTATTGAGGTGAGTTAACACACTGGGTGCAGACGTTTACTATTGAGGTGAGTTAACACACTGGGTTCAGACGTTTACTATTGAGGTGAGTTAACACACACTGGGTTCAGACGTTTACTATTGAGGTGAGTTAACACGCTGGGTGCAGACGCTTACTATTGAGGTGAGTTAACACGCTGGGTTCAGACGCTTACTATTGAGGTGAGTTAACACACTGGGTGCAGACGTTTACTATTGAGGTGAGTTAACACACTGGGTGCAGACGTTTACTATTGAGGTGAGTTAACACACTGGGTTCAGACGTTTACTATTGAGGTGAGTTAACACACACTGGGTTCAGACGTTTACTATTGAGGTGAGTTAACACACTGGGTTCAGACGTTTACTATTGAGGTGAGTTAACACACTGGGTTCAGACGCTTACTATTGAGGTGAGTTAACACACTGGGTTCAGACGTTTACTATTGAGGTGAGTTAACACGCTGGGTTCTGACGTTTACTATTGAGGTGAGTTAACACGCTGGGTTCAGACGCTTACTATTGAGGTGAGTTAACACGCTGGGTGCAGACGTTTACTATTGAGGTGAGTTAACACGCTGGGTTCAGACGCTTACTATTGAGGTGAGTTAACACGCTGGGTTCAGACGCTTACTATTGAGGTGAGTTAACACACTGGGTGGTTTACTATTGAGGTGAGTTAACACACTGGGTGCAGACGTTTACTATTGAGGTGAGTTAACACACTGGGTTCAGACGTTTACTATTGAGGTGAGTTAACACACACTGGGTTCAGACGTTTACTATTGAGGTGAGTTAACACGCTGGGTTCAGACGCTTACTATTGAGGTGAGTTAACACGCTGGGTTCAGACGTTTACTATTGAGGTGAGTTAACACACTGGGTGCAGACGTTTACTATTGAGGTGAGTTAACACACTGGGTTCAGACGTTTACTATTGAGGTGAGTTAACACACTGGGTTCAGACGCTTACTATTGAGGTGAGTTAACACACTGGGTTCAGACGTTTACTATTGAGGTGAGTTAACACACTGGGTTCAGACGTTTACTATTGAGGTGAGTTAACACACTGGGTTCAGACGTTTACTATTGAGGTGAGTTAACACACTGGGTTCAGACGCTTACTATTGAGGTGAGTTAACACACTGGGTTCAGACGTTTACTATTGAGGTGAGTTAACACACACTGGGTTCAGACGTTTACTATTGAGGTGAGTTAACACACTGGGTGCAGACGTTTACTATTGAGGTGAGTTAACACACTGGGTTCAGACGTTTACTATTGAGGTGAGTTAACACACTGGGTTCAGACGTTTACTATTGAGGTGAGTTAACACACTGGGTGCAGACGTTTACTATTGAGGTGAGTTAACACACTGGGTTCAGACGTTTACTATTGAGGTGAGTTAACACACTGGGTTCAGACGTTTACTATTGAGGTGAGTTAACACACTGGGTGCAGACGTTTACTATTGAGGTGAGTTAACACACTGGGTTCAGACGTTTACTATTGAGGTGAGTTAACACACTGGGTTCAGACGTTTACTATTGAGGTGAGTTAACACACTGGGTGCAGACGTTTACTATTGAGGTGAGTTAACACACACTGGGTTCAGACGTTTACTATTGAGGTGAGTTAACACACTGGGTTCAGACGTTTACTATTGAGGTGAGTTAACACACACTGGGTTCAGACGTTTACTATTGAGGTGAGTTAAACACACTGGGTTCAGACGTTTACTATTGAGGTGAGTTAACACACTGGGTTCAGACGTTTACTATTGAGGTGAGTTAACACACTGGGTTCAGACGTTTACTATTGAGGTGAGTTAACACACCTGGGTTCAGACGTTTACTATTGAGGTGAGTTAACACACACTGGGTTCAGACGTTTACTATTGAGGTGAGTTAACACACTGGGTTCAGACGTTTACTATTGAGGTGAGTTAACACACACTGGGTTCAGACGTTTACTATTGAGGTGAGTTAACACACTGGGTTCAGACGTTTACTATTGAGGTGAGTTAACACACACTGGGTTCAGACGTTTACTATTGAGGTGAGTTAACACACTGGGTTCAGACGTTTACTATTGAGGTGAGTTAACACACTGGGTTCAGACGTTTACTATTGAGGTGAGTTAACACACTGGGTTCAGACGCTTACTATTGAGGTGAGTTAACACACTGGGTTCAGACGTTTACTATTGAGGTGAGTTAACACACTGGGTTCAGACGTTTACTATTGAGGTGAGTTAACACACTGGGTTCAGACGCTTACTATTGAGGTGAGTTAACACACTGGGTTCAGACGTTTACTATTGAGGTGAGTTAACACACTGGGTTCAGACGTTTACTATTGAGGTGAGTTAACACACTGGGTTCAGACGTTTACTATTGAGGTGAGTTAACACACTGGGTTCAGACGTTTACTATTGAGGTGAGTTAACACACTGGGTTCAGACGTTTACTATTGAGGTGAGTTAACACACTGGGTTCAGACGTTTACTATTGAGGTGAGTTAACACACTGGGTTCAGACGCTTACTATTGAGGTGAGTTAACACACACTGGGTTCAGACGTTTACTATTGAGGTGAGTTAACACACTGGGTGCAGACGTTTACTATTGAGGTGAGTTAACACACTGGGTTCAGACGTTTACTATTGAGGTGAGTTAACACACACTGGGTTCAGACGCTTACTATTGAGGTGAGTTAACACACACTGGGTTCAGACGCTTACTATTGAGGTGAGTTAACACACTGGGTTCAGACGTTTACTATTGAGGTGAGTTAACACACTGGGTTCAGACGTTTACTATTGAGGTGAGTTAACACACTGGGTCAGACGTTTACTATTGAGGTGAGTTAACACACTGGGTTCAGACGTTTACTATTGAGGTGAGTTAACACACTGGGTTCAGACGTTTACTATTGAGGTGAGTTAACACACTGGGTGCAGACGTTTACTATTGAGGTGAGTTAACACACACTGGGTGCAGACGCTTACTATTGAGGTGAGTTAACACACACTGGGTTCAGACGTTTACTATTGAGGTGAGTTAACACACTGGGTGCAGACGCTTACTATTGAGGTGAGTTAACACACACTGGGTTCAGACGTTTACTATTGAGGTGAGTTAACACACACTGGGTTCAGACGTTTACTATTGAGGTGAGTTAACACACACTGGGTTCAGACGTTTACTATTGAGGTGAGTTAACACACACTGGGTTCAGACGTTTACTATTGAGGTGAGTTAACACACACTGGGTTCAGACGTTTACTATTGAGGTGAGTTAACACACTGGGTTCAGACGCTTACTATTGAGGTGAGTTAACACACACTGGGTTCAGACGCTTACTATTGAGGTGAGTTAACACACTGGGTTCAGACGCTTACTATTGAGGTGAGTTAACACACTGGGTTCAGACGTTTACTATTGAGGTGAGTTAACACACACTGGGTTCAGACGTTTACTATTGAGGTGAGTTAACACACTGGGTTCAGACGCTTACTATTGAGGTGAGTTAACACACTGGGTTCAGACGTTTACTATTGAGGTGAGTTAACACACTGGGTTCAGACGCTTACTATTGAGGTGAGTTAACACACTGGGTGCAGACGTTTACTATTGAGGTGAGTTAACACACTGGGTTCAGACGTTTACTATTGAGGTGAGTTAACACACTGGGTTCAGACGCTTACTATTGAGGTGAGTTAACACACTGGGTGCAGACGTTTACTATTGAGGTGAGTTAACACACTGGGTTCAGACGTTTACTATTGAGGTGAGTTAACACACTGGGTTCAGACGCTTACTATTGAGGTGAGTTAACACACCTGGGTTCAGACGCTTACTATTGAGGTGAGTTAACACACTGGGTTCAGACGTTTACTATTGAGGTGAGTTAACACACTGGGTGCAGACGTTTACTATTGAGGTGAGTTAACACACTGGGTGCAGACGTTTACTATTGAGGTGAGTTAACACACACTGGGTGCAGACGCTTACTATTGAGGTGAGTTAACACACACTGGGTTCAGACGCTTACTATTGAGGTGAGTTACACACACTGGGTGCAGACGCTTACTATTGAGGTGAGTTAACACACACTGGGTTCAGACGCTTACTATTGAGGTGAGTTAACACACTGGGTTCAGACGCTTACTATTGAGGTGAGTTAACACACACTGGGTTCAGACGTTTACTATTGAGGTGAGTTAACACACTGGGTTCAGACGTTTACTATTGAGGTGAGTTAACACACACTGGGTTCAGACGTTTACTATTGAGGTGAGTTAACACACACTGGGTTCAGACGTTTACTATTGAGGTGAGTTAACACACACTGGGTTCAGACGTTTACTATTGAGGTGAGTTAACACACACTGGGTTCAGACGTTTACTATTGAGGTGAGTTAACACACACTGGGTTCAGACGTTTACTATTGAGGTGAGTTAACACACACTGGGTTCAGACGTTTACTATTGAGGTGAGTTAACACACACTGGGTTCAGACGTTTACTATTGAGGTGAGTTAACACACACTGGGTTCGGACGTTTACTATTGAGGTGAGTTAACACACTGGGTTCAGACGTTTACTATTGAGGTGAGTTAACACACTGGGTTCAGACGTTACTATTGAGGTGAGTTAACACACTGGGTTCAGACGTTTACTATTGAGGTGAGTTAACACACTGGGTTCAGACGTTTACTATTGAGGTGAGTTAACACACTGGGTGCAGACGTTTACTATTGAGGTGAGTTAACACACTGGGTTCAGACGTTTACTATTGAGGTGAGTTAACACACTGGGTTCAGACGTTTACTATTGAGGTGAGTTAACACACTGGGTGCAGACGCTTACTATTGAGGTGAGTTAACACACTGGGTTCAGACGTTTACTATTGAGGTGAGTTAACACACTGGGTTCAGACGTTTACTATTGAGGTGAGTTAACACACTGGGTTCAGACGTTTACTATTGAGGTGAATTGAGGTGAGTTAACACACTGGGTTCAGACGTTTACTATTGAGGTGAGTTAACACACTGGGTTCAGACGTTTACTATTGAGGTGAGTTAACACACTGGGTTCAGACGTTTACTATTGAGGTGAGTTAACACACTGGGTTCAGACGCTTACTATTGAGGTGAGTTGGAACACACACTGGGTTCAGACGTTTACTATTGAGGTGAGTTAACACACTGGGTTCAGACGTTTACTATTGAGGTGAGTTAACACACTGGGTTCTGACGTTTACTATTGAGGTGAGTTAACACACTGGGTTCTGTTTCCATCATTGTCTTGATATGACAACAAAGTTGAAAATGTTTCTATAGTCTTTGAGAGTGTTTTATATTTGCCTAGTTTTTGTGAATGTGTGTGTAGGGGTGTACATGTGTAATGGTGTGTGTGTGTGTAGGGGTGTACATGTGTGTGTGTAATGTGTGTGTGTGTGTAGGGGTGTACATGTGTGTAATGGTGTGTGTGTGTGTAGGTGTACATGTGTGTGTAATGGTATGTGTGTGTAGGGGTGTACATGTGTGTAATGGTGTGTGTGTGTGTAGGGGTGTACATGTGTGTGTAATGGTGTGTGTGTGTAGGGGTGTACATGTGTGTGTAATGGTGTGTGTGTGTAGTGGTGTGTACATGTGTGTGTAATTGTGTGTGTGTAAGGGGTGTACATGTGTGTGCTAATGGTGTGTGTGTAGGGGTGTACATGTGTGTGTAATGGTGTGTGTGTGTAGGGGGGTGTACATGTGTGTAATGGTATGTGTGTGTAGGGGTGTACATGTGTGTGTGTAATGGTGTGTGTGTGTAGGTGTACATGTGTGTGTAATGGTGTGTGTGTGTAGGGGTGTACATGTGTGTGTGTAATGGTGTGGGTGTGTAGTGGTGTGTACATGTGTGTGTAATGGTGTGTGTGTGTGTAGGGGTGTACATGTGTGTAATGGTGTGTGTGTGTAGGGGTGTACATGTGTGTGTAATGGTGTGTGTGTGTAGGGGTGTACATGTGTGTGTGTGGTGTGGGTGTGTGTAGTGGTGTGTACATGTGTGTGTGCGTTCTTGGCTGGCGTCTCCGTTGATGCTGCCAGTGTGTATCTCTGGCTCGGTGGAGTTGGAGGAGGTGTGTGAACGTGTGTCCAGGGCAGAGAGAGACTGGAGCATGCTCAGTAGGCTGTTAGAGGTGGGGAACTGAAGATACTTCTCTGGGACGTAGCCAATCAGCCCCCTCTTGTTCCTCGCCTGAAACAACCAATTACACAACAGGATGTTAAGACCGTTAACTAATTACAGAGCTCTGTGTTAAAGGACAACCCTGGTCAAGCAATGAAAGAGGACGATATTACACTGTGTTTACTGTCTGATTGCTGTTATTACCTTGACCCAGTCCTCCATGTCTCCATCCTCTATCACCTCCAACATCTCATGCTCCTCTATACTCAACTCATCTGGCTGAGGCGCCTGGAGACAGAGACAGACAGGGAGAGACACAGACAGGGAGAGACACAGACAGGGAGAGACACAGACAGGGGGAGAACCGACCACAGACAGGGAGAGACACAGACAGGGAGAGACACAGACAGGGAGAGACACAGACAGGGAGAGAGACAGACAGGGGAGAGAGACAGACAGGGAGAGAGACAGACAGGGAGAGAGACAGACAGGGAGAGAGACAGACAGAGAAGAGCAGACAGAGAGACAGACAGAGAGAGAGAGACAGACAGAGAGAGAGACAGACAGGGAGAGACAGACAGACAGAGACACAGACAGAGACAGACAGAGAGACAGCACAGACAGACGACAGACAGACAGACAGTGAGACAGACAGTGAGACAGACAGTGAGACAGACAGACAGAGACACAGACAGACAGACAGAGACACAGACAGACAGACAGGGAGACAGACAGGGAGACAGACAGGGAGACAGACAGGGAGACAGACAGGGAGACAGAGAAACAGACAGGGAGACAGAGGAAAGAGAGACAGACAGAGAGAGACAGAGGCGAGTGAAAGATAGGAAAGGGGAGAAGGAAGGAGGAGAAAGGTGAAAATGAGGATAATTAACAATGGACAATACAGACAACTGATATTTCATGGCTCTAATGTTACATATAACCCAGTGTTCAGATGGGGTGGGGCCCTCTGATTCTGACCTGATGGGGGAGGCCTCTGATTCTGACCTGATGGGGGGGCCCTCGATTCTGACCTGATGGGGGCCCTCTGATTCTGACCTGATGGGGGGGCCCCTCTGATTCTGATCTGATGGGGGGCCCTCTGATTCTGACCTGATGGGGGGGCCCTCTGATTCTGACCTGATGGGGGGCCCTCTGATTCTGACCTGATGGGGGGGCCCTCTGATTCTGGACCTGATGGGGGGCCCTCTGATTCTGACCTGATGGGGGGGCCCTCTGATTCTGACCTGATGGGGGGCCCTCTGATTCTGACCTGATGGGGGGGCCCCTCTGATTCTGACCTGATGGGGGGGGCCCTCTGATTCTGACCTGATGGGGGGCCCCTCTGATTCTGACCTGATGGGGGGCCCCTCTGATTCTGACCTGATGGGGGGCCCTCTGATTCTGACCTGATGGGGGCCCTCTGATTCAGACCTGATGGGGGGCCCTCTGGTTCATTCTGATGGGGGGGCCTCTGATTCTGACCTGATGGGTGGGGCCCTCTGATTCTGACCTGATGGGGGGCACCCTGACCTGATGGGGGAGGGCACCCTGACCTGACCCACGATGGGGGGGGGGGCACCCTGGCCCTGACCTGCGGGGGGGCACCTGACCTGACCTGGGGGGGGCACCCTGAGCGGACCTACAGATTGGGGGGGGGGCTGCTGCCCTGACCCCGTGACCTGAGTGGGGGGGGGGCACCCTGACCTGACCCTGGGTGGGGAGCACCGACGGACCTGGTTGGAGGCACCCTGGCCCTGTGACCCTGATTGGGGGCGCCCTGACCCTGACCGGACAGTTGGGGGGGCACCCTGACCCCGGACCTGATGGAGGGCACCCTGACGGACCTGATGCAGGGGCACCCTGACGGAGACCCTGATTGGGGGCGCCTGACCCGGACCTGAT
>NW_027016144.1:0-10369 GCF_036934945.1 Oncorhynchus masou masou | reverse complement strand
TCAAGACATGTGTGTATTTATAGCTTCCTGTGCCAACCGGAAGTGCCATAATTGGTGTCTCAGGGGCTGTTTGGAAGGGTTAAAAAAATCAGATCTGTCCAAAACTTCTATATGTGTGATTAGACAACCCCCATGAACTGTAAATCAGTCATTTTTCCCATAAAAATTCAGAAAAATAAATCACACAGATACAACTTGGATGGAGGGACGTATTGGGGTGTGTAGAGACTGACAGTGCCTCCAATAGTTAGCTTTGTTCGAGCTAAAAAAGAACCGTCAGACCTAGAGTTCCGAAACTTTAGAATCCTGTTCTAGACCTCAGGTAGATGTGCGTGGTGAGTTACGGCGCTCTAGGAGTTCTCGGACCAGAAAACAACGTCGAACATTTGCAATGACTTCAATTCATTTTGACCATTACGAAAATGGCGACATTTAGAAATGTCCCAGAGACACAAGACTAGGTGCATTGTGACCGTCTCGGCCCATAGAGACAGAACCCAACATCTCGGTCGATAGCTCATTCAAGGACCCCGTAGCAAGCATGGAAAAAAGTGGATTTTCAGCACCAATTGAAACTTTTACTCGGACACCAAATGACCTATCGAGCGAAACTCGGGATTAGGGGTCGCCTCACATAGGACTACACATAATGTCCCGAACTGGCCCCGCAGCTAGAAAGTAACTATGTGTTTTATGGTTTTTAATGTTTTGTACCGAAGGCCTTGTGAATTTTGGGCCAGCTCTGAAGTATGTTATACTTGGCTCCTAAATGAGTTGGGAAAAGTGGGTTTGGTGTCAGTTTGTATCAGTTTGGTGTCAGAATGATATCAAATTGACTGATGGACGGTGACTTGCAGGTGACTCTTGTCCATTAGCAATATGTTTAAGCGGTGAGGTACCATCACCAAAAGCGACATTCTGAAATCAACCCAAACGAGCGATGGAGAGGTACCAGTATCACTGCCCAGCCATCCCCTATGTCATCGGGCCAGTCAATTTGGCATTCCTGCATGATTTTTATGGCATGACAAATTGGTGATGGTGAATGCCCAGTTAACCATATGGCAAATGCACAGTGACTTTGAAAGAGTGAGAAAATCACCAAATGGACATTCTGGAATCAACCCTAACGAGCGATGGAGAGGTACCAGAATCACTGCCAAGCCATCCCGACTTCATCGGGCCAGTCAATTTGGCATTCCTGCATGAATTTTCAGTGACTTTGCAAAAGTAAGGAACATTTGCAATATGTTTTAACAGTGAGGTACCATCACCAAATGCGACATTCTGAAATCAACCCAAGCGGCGATGGAGAGGTACCAGTATCACTGCCCAGCCATCCCGAGGTCATCGGGCCAGTCAATTTGGCATTCCTGCATGATTTTTATAGCATGACAAATTGGTAATGGTGACTGCCCAGTTAACCATATGGCAAATGCACAGTGACTTTGAAAGAGTGAGAAAAATCACCAAATGGACATTCTGGAATCAACCCTAACGAGTGATGGAGAGGTACCAGAATCACTGCCAAGCCATCCCGACTTCATCGGGCCAGTCAATTTGGCATTCCTGCACAATGGCATTTTCAGTGACTTTGCAAAATGTAAGGAACATTTGCAATATGTTTTTAACAGTGAGGTACCATCACCAAAAGTGACATTCTGAAATCAACCCAAACGAGCGATGGAGAGTACCAGAATCACTGCCCAGCCATCCCGAGGTCATCGGGCCAGTCAATTGGCATTCCTGCATGATTTTATGGCATGACAAATTGGTGATGGTGACTGCCCAGTTAACCATATGGCAAAAGCACAGTGACTTTGAAAGAGTGAGAAAACATTACCAAATGGACATTCTGAAATCAACCTAATGAGCGATGGAGAGGTACCAGAATCACTGCCCAGCCATCCCGAGTTCATCGGGCCAGTCAATTGGCATTCCTGCACGAATTTTCAGTGACTTTGCAAAAAGTAAGGAACATTTGCAATATGTTTTAACAGTGAGGTACCATCACCAAAAGCGACATTCTGAAATCAACCCAAGCCGAGCGATGGAGTGGTACCAGAATCACTGCCCAGACATCCGAGGTCATCGGGCCAGTCAATTTGGCATTCCTGCATGATTTTTATGGCATGACAAGGTGATGGTGAATGCCCAGTTAACCATATGGCAAATGCACAGTGACTTTGCAAATGAGACATGACCAAATGGACATTCTGAAATCAACACAAACAATGGCATCACCATAGTGTCCAGACTGTGCCGAGTCCAACGAGGTGCCCAGCTTGACCGTAGCTCGCTCGGTCTGAGCGCAGCGACCATGAGAAAAAATAGGCCCAATATGAAGCCTGCACCAGTACTTCATTTGATTTTGGGTGACAGCGGCGGAACCGTTAGGTTTAGAAAGACAATTCAACCACAGGACTGTTCCTAAGGTCCTCCTGATCTGTCCAAGCCTATCCTTGACCGTGTGACATTAACCCTTCACAGTCAAAAGAGGGTGTTTACATAAAAACAGTGTTCATTGACTTCTCTCCCCATAGGAATACATTGGCTGCTCCACTAAATACAACCTGGAGTCTTTATGGGTTATGAATGCTGTATGAACCTGTCTTTGGTACCAGTCCATCAGGCCACTATAAGGTCTACCTGTGTCGATTCTAAGCTTCCTGGACCAACCGGAAGTGTTTCAAATCGCCCTAAAAGTATATACCCATAACCTGCCTGCAGTTTGATAGACATAGTACATTCAACCCTGTGTAAATCAGTCAGTTTTCATGGTAAAGACTTAAAACTCAGGATTCTCTAATGGAATACCCCAATGAGGATGTATGTTGAGTTACAGCTTCCTGTGCCAACCGGAAGTGCCATAATTGGTGTCTCATGGGCTGTTCGGAGGGGTTAAAAATTCAGATCTTTCCAAAACTTCATATATATGATTAGGCAACCCCCATGAACTGTAAATCAGTCATTTTTCCCATAAAAATTCAAAGGAAAACTAAATCACACAGATACACAACATGGATGGAGGGACGTATCATTGGGGTGCGTAGAGACTGACAGTGCCTCCAATAGTTAGCTTTGAATGATATCAAATTGACTGATGGACGGTGACTTGCAGGTGACTCTTGTCCATTAGCAATATGTTTAAGCGGTGAGGTACCATCACCAAAGCGACATTCTGAAATCAACCCTAACGAGCAATGGAGGTACCAGAATCACTGCCCAGCCATCCCGAGGTCATCGGGCCAGTCAATTGGCATTCCTGCATGATTTTATAGCATGACAAATTGGTGATGGTGAATGCCCAGTTAACCATATGGCAAATGCACAGTGACTTTGCAAAAAAGTGAGACAACATTTGCAATATGTTTAACAGTGGTACCATCACCAAAAGCGACATTCTGAAATCAACTCAAACGAAGCGATGGAGAGGTGCAGAATAACTGCCCAGCCATCCCGAGTTCATCGGTTCAGTCAATTTGGCATTCCTGCATGATTTTTATAGCATGACAAATTGGTAATGGTGACTGCCCAGTTAACCATATGGCAAATGCACAGTGACTTTGCAAAAGTGAGAAAACATAAACAAATGGACATGATGAAATCAACACCACAAGTGATTGAAAGGAACAACAATCACTGCCCGGCCATCCCAGTTCATCAGGCCAGTCAATTTTGCATTTCTGAAGGATTTTTGAGCATGTCAAATTTCTTATGACATTTGGCCCCCACAAAACATATGCCTTATGCACAAGCAAAAAAAAAAACATTATGATAATAAAATATGACTAAAGTATGTTGATACAGTTCTTATACTTGTGTAACTGACACAAAATTCGAAATTTTTTGAAAACGGTCCAGAAAGCACTTTTTAGGGGTGTGTGAAGTTTTTATGAAATTTAATAATTTTTGACTTTTGACTTCTGACTTCCTATGAAATCATATTGCAGATGGACAAAACACATGCAATAATGCGTAAGTAAAAAAAAAAAAAAATTATGATTATAAAATATGACTAAAGTATGTTGATACAGTTCTTATACGTGTGTAACTGACACAAAATTCGAAATTTTTTTCGAAAAACGGTCCAGAAAGCACTTTTTAGGGGTGTGAAGTTTTTATGAAATTTAATAATTTTTGACTTTTGACTTCTGACTTCCTATGAAATCATATTGCAGATGGACAAAACATATGCAATAATGCGCAAGTAAAAAAAATAAAAAATTATGATAATAAAATTGGACAAAAGTATTTTCATACAGTTCTTATACATGTGTAATTGACAAAAAAGCGAAAGAATTTCGAAAACGGTCCAGAAAGCACTTTTAAGGGGTGATACGTTTTTTCAAAAAATCCATTTTTCAAAATTTGGCTTTTGGATGTTGACTTGGAGTCCAATATCAATATGAAAAACCATGGTGGAGCGCAATCGCCACCTGTTGGATTTTGAAGTGTTACAACTGGCAATAGCCATATGGCATTTGAAGTAAACTTTGCATGAATCAATGCCGCTTTGGGTGGTATTGGCCAATGTGTACATGGTTTGTCCTATGCCAATAATTTGCCATTCATTTTGTCCACTACGGGGTGAATTCTTACTAATATAATGTTTACATACCCTACATTATTCATCTCATATGTATACGCAGATACTGTACTCTATATCATCTACTGCATCTTTATGTAATACATGTATCACTAGCCACTTTAACTATGCCACTTTGTTTACATGCTCATCTCATATGTATATACTGTACTCAATACCATCTACTGTATCTTGCCTATGCTGCTCTGTACCATCACTCATTCATATATCTTTATGTACATATTCTTTATCCCCTTACAATTGTGTATAAGACAGTAGTTTTGGAATTGTTAGTTAGATTACTTGTTGGTTATTACATCATTGCCGGAACTAGAAGCACAAGCATTTCGCTACACTCGCATTGACATCTGCTAACCATGTGTATGTGACAAATAAAATTTGATTTGATTTGATTTGACCTGTCATATGATGTATTACACCTGTCATATACCTGTCATGTGATGTATTATACCTGTCATATGATGTATTATACCTGTCACATGATGTATTATACCTGTCATATGATGTATTATACCTGTCACATGATGTATTATACCTGTCATATACCTGTCATATGATGTATTATACCTGTCATATGATGTATTATACCTGTCATATGATATATTATACCTGTCATATGATGTATTATACCTGTCATATGATGTATTATACCTGTCATATGATATATTATACCTGTCATATGATGTATTATACCTGTCATATGATATATTATACCTGTCATATGATATATTATACCTGTCATATACCTGTCATATAATTATACCTGTCATATAATGAATTATACCTGTTATACAGGGTCCTGTGTGGCTCAGTCGGTAGAGCATGGGCGCTCATATGATGAATTATACCCATATGCATAGTGATTGTATATTTGGATACCTGCTAAATGGGATATATTATTTATTATATTATATTATACCTGTCATATGATATATTATACCTGTCATATACCTGTCATATAATGAATTATACCTGTCATATGATGTATTATACCTGTCATATGATATATTGTCACATACCTGTCATATAATGTATTATACCTGTCATATAATGTATTATACCTGTCATATACCTATCATATGATGTATTATACCTGTCATATAATGTATTATACCTGTCATATGATGTATTATACCTGTCATATGATGTATTATACCTGTCATATGATGTATTATACCTGTCACATACCTGTCATATGATGTGTTATACCTGTCATATGATATATTATACCTGTCATATGATGTATTATACCTGTCATATGATATATTATACCTGTCATATGATATATTATACCTGTCATATGATGTATTATACCTGTCATATAATGTGTTATACCTGTCATATACCTATCATATGATGTATTATACCTGTCATATGATATATTATACCTGTCATATGATATATTATACCTGTCATATACCTGTCATATAATGTATTATACCTGTCATATACCTATCATATGATGTATTATACCTGTCATATAATGTGTTATACCTGTCAATACCTATCATATGATGTATTATACCTGTCATATAATGTGTTATACCTGTCATATGATGTATTATACCTGTCATGTGATGTATTATACCTGTCATATAATGCTTTTACCTGTCATATACCTGTCATCTGATATTATACCTGTCATATACCTATCATATGAATTATACCTGTCATGTGATATTATACCTGTCATATGATGTATTATACCTGTCATATGATATGATGTATATACCTGTCATATACCTGATATGATGATTATACCTGTCATATGATGAATTATACCTGTCATATACCTGTCATATGATATATTATACCTGTCATGTGATGTATTATACCTGTCATATACCTGTCATATGATGTATTATACCTGTCATATGATGAATTATACCTGTCATATACCTGTCATATGATGTATTATACCTGTCATATGATATATTATACCTGTCATATGATGTATTATACCTGTCATGTGATATATTATACCTATCATATGATATATTATACCTGTCATATGATGTATTATACCTGTCATGTGATGTATTATACCTGTCATGTGATGTATTATACCTGTCATATGATATATTATACCTGTCATATGATGTATTATACCTGTCATGTGATGTATTATACCTGTCATGTGATGTATTATACCTGTCATATGATATATTATACCTGTCATATACCTGTCATATGATGTATTATACCTGTCATATGATGTATTATACCTGTCATATGATGTATTATACCTGTCATATACCTGATATATTATACCTGTCATATACCTGTCATATGATGTATTATACCTGTCATATGATATATTATACCTGTCATATGATGTATTATACCTGTCATATGATGTATTATACCTGTCATATGATATATTATACCTGTCATATGATGTATTATACCTGTCATATGATGTATTATACCTGTCATATACATATGATACCTGTCATATGATGTGTTATACCTGTCATATGATATTATACCTGTCATATGATGTATTATACCTGTCATATGATGTATTATACCTGTCATATGATATATTATACCTGTCATATGATATATTATACCTGTCATATGATGTATTATACCTGTCATATACCTGTCATATGATATATTATACCTGTCATATACCTGTCATATGATGTATTATACCTGTCATATGATATATTATACCTGTCATATACCTGTCATATGATGTATTATACCTGTCATATGATGTATTATACCTGTCATATGATGTATTATACCTGTCATATGATATATTATACCTGTCATATGATGTATTATACCTGTCATATGTTGTATTATACCTGTCATATGATATATTATACCTGTCATATGATGTATTATAACTGTCATATGATGTATTATACCTGTCATATGATGTATTATACCTGTCATATGATGTATTATACCTGTCATATGATGTATTATACCTGTCATATGATGTATTATACCTGTCATATGATGTATTATACCTGTCATATGATGTATTATACCTGTCATATGATGTATTATACCTGTCATATGATGTATTATACCTGTCATATGATGTATTATACCTGTCATATGATGTATTATACCTGTCATATGATGTATTATACCTGTCATTTACCTGTCACATGATGTATTATACCTGTCATATGATGTATTATACCTGTCATATACCTGTCACATGATGTATTATACCTGTCATATGATGTATTATACCTGTCATATTATATATTATACCTGTCATGTGATGTATTATACCTGTCATGTGATGAATTCTACATCTCATATGCATTCAGTCGGAGGCCCTCCTATATTGCAGCTAAATCCAGCAGGATAGTGTGAAACCTCAGTCGCCAAGGCAACACTCTTGACTGCTGATTCCAGCACCGCTCCCCTTAGTTTCATAGCAACAGTTTCTTAGCAACCTCTTCCTCCTCCCTTCTCCGTCTCTAACTCTCTCTATCCCTCTCTCTCTTGCTTGCTCGCTCTCTCTCCCTCTCCCTCTCTCTCTCTTCTGTGTATGACTCTTCCTGCAGCTAAACTTGATTATAGAATGACAAAGGAGCTGGGGAGAGGAAGGAGAGTGGAGGAGATGAAGGAGAGGAGAGGAGATGGAGGGAGAGGGAGATGAAGGAGAGAGGAGAGGAGATGAAGGAGAGGAGCAGAGGAAAGAAGGAAGAGGGGAGGAGAGGAGAGAGAAGGAGAGGAGAGAAGAGGAGAGGAGCAGAGGAAAGAAGGAAGAGGGGAGGAGAGGAGAGGAAGGGAGAGGAGGGAGCAGAGGAGAGGAAGAGTAGGGAAGGAGATGAAGGAGAGGAAATAGGAGGAGATGAGTGGAGAGGAGAAGAGAGGAAGGAGGGGGCAGAGGAGAGGGAAGGAGAGGAGGAAGGATGGGAGAGGAAGGAGAAATAGAAAGGCTGAGAAAAGGGTAGGAGCGACAGAATGATAGAAAGAAAATCAGGATGGTCGAGAAGAGGGAGAGGGAGGTGGAGTGGACTCGTGCAAAGGACAGATGTAGAAAAATGGGAAGGAATCAAAGATGAAAGGAGAATAGGAAAACGGGGAGGGAGAATAAATGATGCATGTAATGGAGGAGTAAGAGAAAGAGGGCATAGGAAACTGTTATTTTATTCATCATGGGTTCCACTGGTCTTCCCTCAGTCCCTCTACTTCTCTTCCTCAGTCCCTCTACTTCTCTCTTTCCTCAGTCCCTCTACTTCTCTCTTTCCTCAGTCCCTCTACTTCTCTCTCTTTCCTCCAGTCCCCCTGCTTCTCTCTTTCCTCCAATCCATCTACTTCTCTTTCCTCCTCTTGTCTCTCTTCCCTCAGTCCCTATTGCTTCTCTCTTTCCTCAGTCCCTCTACTTCTCTCTTTCCTCCCATCTACTTCTCTCTTTCCTCGTCCCTCTACTTCTCTCTTTCCTCCAGTCCCCCTACTTCTCTCTTCCTCAGTCCATCTACTTCTCTCTTCCATCAGTCCCCTTTCTTCTCTCTTTCCTCAGTCCCTCTACTTCTCTCTTTCCTCAGTCCCTCTACTTCTCTCTTTCATCAGTCCCTCTTGCTTCTCTCTTTCCTCAGTCCCCCTCTTCTCTCTTTCCCCACTTCTCTCTTTCCTCAGTCCCTCTACTTCTCTCTTTCCTCAGTCCCTCTACTTCTCTCTTTCCTCAGTCCCCCTACTTCTCTCTTTCCCCAGTACCTCTTGCTTCTCTCTTTCCTCAGTCCCTCTACTTCTCTCTTTCCTCAGTCCCTCTACTTCTCTCTTTTCTCAGTCTCCTACTTATCTCATCCCTCAGTCCCTCTACTTCTCTCTTCCTCAGTCCCTCTACTTCTCTCTTCTTCCTCAGTCCACCTACTTCTCTCTCTTTCCTCAGTCCCTCTACTTCTCTCTTTCCTCAGTCCCTCTACTTCTCTCTTTCCTCAGTCCACTCTACTTCTCTATTTCCTCAGTCCCTCTACTTCTCTCTTCCCTCAGTCCCTCTACTTCTCTCTTTCCTCAGTCCCCCCACTTCTCTCTTTCCTCAGTCCCTCTGCTTCTCTTTTCCTCAGTCCCCCTACTTCTCTCTTTTCTCAGTCCCTCTACTTCACTCTTTCATCAGTCCCTCTTGCTTCTCTCTTTCATCAGTCCCTCTACTTCTCTCTTTCCTCAGTCCCTCTACTTCTCTCTTTTCCTCAGTCCCTCGACTTCACTCTTTCATCAGTCCCTCTTGCTTCTCTCTTTCCTCAGTCCCTCTACTTCTCTCTTTCCTCATTCCCCCTGCTTCTCTCTTTCCTCAATCCCTCTTGCTTCTCTATTTCCTCCAGTCCCTCTTGCTTCTCTCTTTCCTCAGTCCCTCTTTCTTCTCTCTTTCCTCAGTCCCTCTACTTCTCTCTTTCCTCAGTCCACTTCTTTATTTCCTCAGTCCCTCTACTTCTCTCTTTCCTCAGTCCCTCGACTTCACTCTTTCACTCAGTCCCTCTTGCTTCTCTCTTTCCTCAGTCCCTCTACTTCTCTCTTTCCTCATTCCCCCTGCTTCTCTCTTTCCTCAATCCTCTTGCTTCTCTATTTCCTCAGTCCCTCTTGCTTCTCTCTTTCCATCAGTCCCTCTTTCTTCTCTCTTTCCTCAGTCCCTCTACTTCTCTCTTTCCTCTACTTCTTTATTTCCTCAGTCCCTCTACTTCTCTCTTTCCTCAGTCCCTCGACTTCACTCTTTCATCAGTCCCTCTTGCTTCTCTCTTTCCTCAGTCCCCTACTTCTCTCTTTCCACAGTCCCTCTTGCTTCTCTCT
>NW_027016143.1:0-10373 GCF_036934945.1 Oncorhynchus masou masou | reverse complement strand
AACTACAACCCCATCGTTGTCAACTACCCAAGTGTCAACTACAACCCCATCGTTGTCAACTACCCAAATAGTCAACACAACAGCTCCTTCAACTACCCCAGTAGTCAATGCAACAGCTCCTCCAACAACTCCAGCAGTAAATGCAACAGCTCATCCATCTACCCCAGTAGTCAGCACAACAGTTCCTCCAACTACTGCAGTAGTAAAAACATCTCCAGCTCCAATCACTCCGATAACCAATTCGACCGAAGTACTAACTACCCCATTACCAACTAAGCCGGTAGCAACTACCCCAGTACCAACTATCCAAGTGTCAACTACAACGGCATCCCGTGCAACAGAGGCGCCACTGACCAGCCCACAACTGTCACTGCAGTTCAGTCTGACATCGACCTTCAATAGCTCTCTGAGCAACAGCAGGTCACCAGAGTTCCTGGCTTTGGCAAATCATGTGACTACACAGGTAACTTTCATTCAATTTAATACAGTGTCATTAGTTATTTGAAAGACGCATGACAAAATCATAATCATGATCATCTTCGTCATAATTCATCATATGGCATCTTGATACCAGCCTTACATTGTTGAATTGTTATTATAATATAACTTAAAATTCTGTATACATTTTTTTTCAGCTGGATAATTTGTTCAAGGCTCAATTTGGAGCCAGATTCCTTCGAACTGTTGTCAATAGTTTCAGGTGGGTACATAATTATCATCTGAATGTCTTTGAAACAGTGTGGATGATGGAGGAAAATAACATTTCAATGAGTATTGTTATTTAGTATGCCTTGGGAGTGGGTTGTTACTGAAGTAACGCTTGTAAAAGTTTTTAACATTTTTCTCATGTTATTCTCAGGTCAGGGTCAATTGTGGTGGAGTCTACAGTGATATTCAACAACATCAGCTCAGTGCCCAACGATAGCCTGGTAGCACAAACTTTACAAACTGCCATTACTTCCAACACGTCTGGCCTGACCTTACCTATCAATTCATCCTCCATTGTGGTCACACGTAAGACAATTCATCAACACATCTCTTTTCTTATTCTCACACACTAAAAAACACTAGATGGCTCGGAAAGATAGGGCTGCCTCGCTTCTAGTTCTTAGGAGACTTTGCAGTGTTTAGTTTTTTTCTGTATTTTTTCTCACATTGTTTGCCCAGAAACTATACGTGTTATTTATTACAGCTGGGAAGCACTATTAGAAATCAGAGCGACGGTAACTCACCAGCACTACCAGCATTATGACCAGCAATACCAGCAATATGACCTCTCCCGAGTATATTATTTGCTAATGTTCAGTCCCTGATTAACAACGTTGATGAGATTAGGGCAAGGGTTTCTTTCCAGAGAGACATCAGGGATTGCAACATACTCTGTTTCACGAAAACATGGCTTTCTCGGGATATACTGTCGGAGTTCGGTCCAGCAATCTGCATTATCAGTTCATCGCACCGACAGTAATGAACATCTCACTGGGAAGAAGGAGGGGATGTATGTTTGATGATTAACAACAAATGATGTAATTGTGATAACATACAGGAACATACAAGTCCTTTTGTTCACCAGACCTAGAATACCTCACAATCAAATGTATATCCCTCCTCAAGCTGATACCACGATGGCCCTCAAGGAACTTCACTGGACTTTATGCAAACTGGAAACCATATATCCTGAAGCTGCATTTATTTTAGCTGGAGATTTGAACGAAGCAAATTTGAGAAAAATGCTGCCTAAATTCTATCAGCAATTTGAGTGTAGTACTCATGGTGCTAAAACACTTGACCACTGTTACTCCAACTTCCGGGTTGCATACCAGTCCCTCCTCCACTCTCCTTTCGGCAAATCTGACCACAACTCCATTTCTCTGCTCCCTTCCTATTGGCAGAAACTCAAATTGTTAGTACCCGTGCTGAGGACTATTCAACACTGGTCTGACCAATTGGAATCCATGCTTCAAGACTGTTTTGATCATGTGGACTTGGATATATTCTGGGTAGCTTCCGAGAATAATATGGACGAATTCACTGAAACGATAACTGAGTTTATCAGGAAGTGTATAGGAATTTTGCACCCACTGTGACTATTAAAACCTACCCTAACCAGAGACCGTGGATAGATGGCAGTATTCGCGCAAAACAGAAAACACGAACCACTGCATTAAACATGGAAGGTGACTGGGAATATGGAAGAATACAAACAGAGTAGTCATTCCCTCCGACATGGCAATCAAATAGGCAAAACGTCAGTATAGAGACAAAGTGGGTTCACAATTCAACGGCTCAATACGTATGTGGCAGGGTCTACAGCCAATCATGGACTACAAAAGGAAAACCAGAGGAAACAAAAGGAAAACCAGCCATGTTGCGGACACCGACATGGTGCTTATTGGTTACTAACACAATGCAATAAAGGGTCCCTAGTGGACTAAACCGATATGACGGCTTGGTAGACAATGGACAGGGGTGGGGACAGATAAAGAGTGGGAAAGACATAATGGGAACCACTACACACAGTTGATAAAAAGGCTCATTGAAATGATAATACTTTTCACATGAACAGCCGCTCATTTGAAAAGAATTGCAATATATATATATATTCATGCCTGTATGTCTTGTTGTCTCTTTGACGAAATCTTCGGTCTGTCTGCTGGAGAGTCGGTCGACAGAAATTCTCTGGCTGTGTCCACCAGAGATCAAGTCTTTCTATAGTTGTAACTCTGTTACAATGGATACGTCAGATGTACCAATGGTCGTTCTATAGGGAAATGTTCTCCAGAATGGATCTTTCAGAGTACAATTCGGTCGTTTGATTGTGAAATGTTCTCCTCTCGTCTTCGGTCGAGTTTCCTAGACTATTCCACATATACAGCTGCAGACTGTGAATGTGTGCATCTTTAGTTTTGTAGATTTCCTAAACATTCGCAACGTCCGGTTCAACAATGTCCGTCTGCTTGTTCTGTAGAGTAGTTGCCATTTCAACGTGGGGACTCCCATCCCTGCGTTTTCTTGACTAATTGTACATTTCGTCACGAGTGGGTTTTATGCACTCGGGGAAAAGGGGTGTTCCCTCCTTTTGTCGTAATGTAATGTCTGTGCTTGGGTGGGCGTGGCCACTGACTTGGTTAAGACTTCATATGAAAAACAATTCTCTAATTTAGAAGTCTAAAATCACATTACATCTTCCCACAAATGGTTTCAATTTTAATCATATCAGTTCCCCAAAATTTGGGTATGACCCTGACAACTGGGAAATATATACATTCAAAGATACAGTTATGTTGTTATTCTGTCCTTCATGAGATCCCAAAACACAACTGATCAGACACTTCATCTCATATGTTTATAAAGGTATTCTATAATATTATACTGTATCTTAGTCTATGCCACTCTGATATTTCTCACCCATATATTTATATATTCTTAAATCCATTCGTTACTTAGATTTGTGTGTTTTCGGAATATGTTGTGAAATTGTTAGATATTGCTGCACTGTCGGAACCAGAAGCACAAGCATTTTGCTACACACGCAGTAACATCTGCTAAACACGTGTATGTGACCAATATTTTTTTTATTAATTGCAAAATGTAAACATTGCGTTGAATGTTGCATTTCTGCAGGTGCTACTACAATGGCTAATGCAACCACCTCCGCTGCAACAACTGCTGCTCCAACTGCAGCGGTGACCACCACCACTCTGGCAGATGTCACCACCACCGCTGCTGTTCCGGCAGCAACCACCACCACCGCTGTTCCGGGGGCAACCACCACCGCTGTTCGGTAGCAGCCACCACCACCATGTTCCGGGCAGCAGCCACCACCACCGCTGTTCCGGTAGCAGCCACCACCACCGCTGTTCCGGCCTTCACCACCACTGCTGTTCTGGCAGCAACCACCATCACCACTGTTCGGCCTGTACTGCAGTCGCACTAACTAACCCTCCATCTTCTAGTGAAGAACCTGATTTACTTCGGTTCAGTCTCAAAGATTATTCAGTACAATGTTATCGTATCTTGCCAACCCGTCTTCAATGTCCAGCATTCCACGGCTCTTAGTGGACACAGTGGTCATGAACCCTTGTGCCTCCAACAGCTTTTATGGGCAACAGAGAGTACAATGTGCACAACATGGGGAATATTTACAGTTTTGCATGTCAGTAATCAAGTCATTAAGATTTTTAAACAACTTTAAATGCAGAAATACAGCCAGTGTGATGAATTTTGCATCGTATGGAAACACAGCATCTTATGATGCAAAATGGATCATACCTGCTGTGTTTTGTTTTTACGGTCTTCTTGTGGACATACCGCTTGTGCCTTGTCATCAACTGACACTAATTAGCATAACGCAACGGACAAAAATATTACTAGAAAATATTCATATTCATGATATCACAAGTTAAATATATTGAAACACAGCATAGCCTTTTGTTAATCACCCTGTCATCTCAGATTTTAAATTATACTTTTAAATGCAGAAATACAAGCATTTGTGTAAGTTTATCGACGCTTAGCATCGTATTATGCCTAGCTAGCAGCAGGCAGCTTATGAAAATCAGAAAAGCAATCAAATTAAATCGTTGCTTTGATGAGCTTCGCATGTTTTCACTCAGGACTCTTGGATAGCAAATGTTCTTTTTTCCATAAAAATTATTTTCGGGCCAAATAGCTCTGTTTGTTCTTCACGCTTGGCTGAGAAATCGATCGGAAATTGCATAACACAACGCCTAAAAATATTCCAAATTAGATCCATATATCGACAGAAACATGGTAAATGTTTTTTATAATCAATCCTCAAGGTGTTTTTCAAATATCTATTCGATAAATTATCAACTGGGTCAGTTGGCTTCTTAGTAGGAGCGAGAGAAACATATCACTCTGAGAGCCACCAGCTGACCACTGACGCAATGTTGTTGCTCACGCTCATTTTTCAAAATTAAAGCCTGAAACTATGTGTTGTGACACTAGACACATTAGGGAAGCCATAGAAAAAGGAATCTGGTTGATATCCCTTTCACTGCTCAATAGGGAAGCATAGGAACGCAGAGGTTTCTAAATTTCTCAGGCTTTCTCCTGCAATATCAGTTCTGTTAAACTCACAGACAATATTTTAACAGTTTTGGAAACTTTAGAGTGTTTCCTATCCTAAGTTGTCAATTATATGCATATTCTATTATCTGGTCCTGAAAAATAGCCTGTTTACTTTGGGAACATTATTTTTCCAAAAATGAAAATAGCGCCCCCTAGTTTCAAGAGGTTTATATCTTCAAAATGTGATTGCTGACATGCAAACATTTTGAGGATTATATCAACAATTGACTAATGAAACAAATACTAAAAGTCCGCTTTTGAGTGGCGTATTCCTACCTTGGAAATTTGAAGTTTGGAGCAACTTTGAAATTTGACTGCGTTGTTTGCATGTCAGTATTTATGTATAGCATGACACATTTTCTGTTAATGGTTAAGGTTTTGGATAGGTGAAAACAGTATGTTTAGGCATTCATTCCGAAAGGTTAAGTTAACAGTTAATGTTTGGGATAGAGTTGAAACAAAAACATAATAAACTAGTGTCTACAACTGGTATTGAACATGCAACCTTTGTATCCGTTGTTATGGGATTATGGGATTTCCCGATGTCTTTACGACATGGACAGGCATCCAATTTCAAGGTCAATCTTGAGCAGTCTGGGCTTTGTTCTATGACATCAAAGCGTTATTTATTATAATCCTCAACATCTCATTTTTCAGAACACATGAAGTCCTCTTGATTTACACCATTTCCCTCTCAGAAAAAAACAGCTAAAGTATCCCAATTAGCAGACGAGTCTGGGGCACCTTCTTGTAGCGCTTGGTGTTTTGAATCTTTGACTCTGTTAAGCTTTGGTAATCATATTTTAATATTTCAATGCAGGTGAACAAGATTTTTGCTAGAACCCCAAGCTTCCTTCATTCCATTATGTCCAACTCATTCAAGTAAGTATGAATTCTCATTACACTTGAATACTTTGATTATTACAGTGATGATAATGATTTCTGTTGGTTGTCCATTTTCTTTCCTAGGAGTGGATCTGTAGTTACCAACATGACCCTCGTGTTCAGTAACAAATCTTCGGTTCCCAGCGCATGCAGCGCACAGACAACTTTCACCATCAGTTCCACCTCCCTGAACATCCTTCCGGGCAGCGTCAATGTTGGTATGTATTAATTGTCACAATACAACTACACATCTGTAAGAGCAAAGTCAACATTTGAACAGAAACATGAAAAGACAATCTACTTTCATCATTCACTGAATCTTTATTTTTCCTACTTTTTCAGCTACCGCTGTTCCGGCAGCAACCACCACCACCGCTGTTCCGGGAGCAACCACCACCACCGCTGTTCCGGTAGCAACCACCACCACCGCTGTTCCGGTAGCAACCACCACCACCGCTGTTCCGGTAGCAACCACCACCACCGCTGTTCCGGCAGCAACCACCACCACTGCTGTTCTGGCAGCAACCACCATCACCACTGTTCCGGCAGCAGCCACCACCGCTGCAGTCGCACTAACTAACCCTCCATCTTCTAGTGAAGGAACCCTGATTCTTCGGTTCAGTCTCAATGAGAAATTCACCTCGGATCTTGCCAACCCGTCTTCTTCAGCATTCAAGGCTCTGGCTGGCAAAGTGGTCTCAGAGGTAAGTATCCAAATGCCTTTTCATCAATACCACACCAAAGAGACTGGATATCAGTGGGCATCTTATTAAGCAGGATAGAACCAAAGATTATTCAGTACAATGTTATCGTACTCTTGGACCTCCCCGTTGAGAACAATGTCCAGACTTTTTTTACGGTCTTCTTAGTGGACATGAACCCTTGTGCCTGCTAACAGCTGTTATGGGCAACAGAAAGTACAATGTGCACAACATGAGGAATATTTACAGTTTTTGCATGTCAGTAATCAAGTCATTAAGATTTTAAACAACTTTTAAATGCAGAAATACAGCCAGTGTGATGAATTTTGCATCGTATGAAGCAAACACAGCATCTTATGATGCAAAATGGATCATACCTGCTGTGTTTCTGTATTTTGAATGTTAACTCTTGGAACTACCGCTCCCGGATCCGGGAGAATTGTCATCAACTGACACTAATTAGCATAACGCAACGGACAAAAAATATTACTAGAAAATATTCATATTCATGATATCCTGATTAAATATATTGAAACACAGCATAGCCTTTTTTAAAATCTCAGATTTTGAAATTATACTTTACAGCCAAAAGCAAGTCAAGCATTTGTGTAAGTTTATCATGAAATGCAGCAGCAGTAAAAAGCAATCAAATTAAATCGTTTTACCTTTGATGAGCTTCGCATGTTTCAAGGAGACTCCCAGTTAGATAGCAAATGTTCCTTTTTTCCATAAAAATTATTTTCGTAGCCAAATAGCTCTGTTTGTTCTTCACGTTTGGCTGAAATCGATCGAAGTACGGTCACGACAGCGCCGAAAAATATTCCAAATTAGATCTAATATCGACGAAACATGGCAAACGTTTTTATAATCAACTGGGTTTTTCAAATATCTATTCGATAAATTATCAACTGGGTCAGTTGGCTTCTTTTAGGAGCAAGAGAAACATATCACTCTGAGAGCCACCAGCTGACCACTGACGCAATGTTGTCGCTCACGCTCATTTTTCAAAATTAAAGCCTGAAACTATGTCTTGTGACACTGGACACATTAGGAAAGCCATAGAAAAAAGGAATCTGGTTGATATCCCTTTCACTGCTCAATAGGGATGCATAGGAACGCAGAGGTTTCTAAATTTCTCAGGCTTTCTCCTGCAATATCAGTTCTGTTATACTCACAGACAATATTTTAACAGTTTTGGAAACTTTAGAGTGTTTCCTATCCTAAGTTGTCAATTATATGCATATTCTATTATCTGGTCTGAAAAATAGCCTGTTTACTTTAGAATATTATTTTTTCCAAAAATGAAAAATAGCCCCTAGTTTCAAGGGTTTATATCTTCAAAATGTGATTGTGACATGCAAACATTTTGAGGATTATATCAACAATTGACTAATGAAACAAATACTAAAAGTCCGCTTTTGAGTGGCGTATTCCTGTTGGAAATTTGAAGTTTGGAGCAACTTTGAAATTTGACGTTGTTTTGCATGTCAGTATTTATGTGACACATTTTCTGTTAATGGTTAAGGTTTTGGATAGGGTGAAAAAACAGTATGTTTAGGCATTCATTCCGAAAGGTTAAGTTAACAGTTAATGTTGGGATAGAGTTGAAACCAAAACATAATAAACTAGTGTCTACAACTGGTATTGAACATGCAACCTTTGTATCCGTTGTTATGGGATTATGGGATTTCCCGATGTCTTTACGACATGGATAGGCATCAATTTCAAAGGTCCAATCTTGAGCAGTCTGGGCTTTGTTCTATGACATCAAAGCGTTATTTATTATAATCCTCAACATCTCATTTTTCAGAACACATGAAGTCCTCTTGATTTACACCATTTCCCTCTCTCAGAATAAAAAAAAGTAGCTAAAGTATCCAAATTAGCAGACGAGTCTGGGGCACCTTCTTGTAGCGCTTGGTGTTTTGACTCTTTGACTCTGTTAAGCTTTGGTAATCATATTTTAATATTTCAATGCAGGTGAACAAGATTTTTGCTAAAACCCCAACTTCCTTCGTTCCATTGTCAACTCATTCAAGTATGAATTCTCATTACCACGACTTGAATACTTTGATTATTACAGTGATGATAATGATTTCTGTGGGTTGTCCATTTTCTTTCCTAGGAGTGGATCTGTAGTTACCAACATGACCCTCATGTTCAGTAACAAATCTTCGGTTCCAAGCGCATGCAGCGCACAGGCAGCTTTACCACATCAGTTCCACCTCCTGAACATCCTTCCGAACAGCGTCAATGTTGGTATGTATTAATTGTCACAATACAACTACACATCTGTAAGAGCAAAGTCAACATTTGAACAGAAACATGAAAAGACAATCTACTTTCATCATTCACTGAATCTTTATTTTTCCTACTTTTTCAGCTACAGCTGTTCTGGCAGCAACCACCACCGCTGTTCCGGGAGCAGCCACCACCACCGCTGTTCCAGTGTAGCCACCACCACCGCTGTTCGGTAGCAACCACCACACCACCGCTGTTCCGGTAACAGCCACAGCACCACCGCTGTTCCGGCAGCAACCACCACCACTGCTGTTCTGGCAGCAACCACCATCACCACTGTTCCGGCAGCAGCCACCACCGCTGCAGTCGCACTAACTAACCCTCCATCTTCTAGTGAAGGAACCCTGATTCTTCGGTTCAGTCTCGATGAGAAATTCACCTCGGATCTTGCCAACCCGTCTTCTTCAGCATTCAAGGCTCTGGCTGGCAAAGTGGTCTCAGAGGTAAGTATCCAAATGCCTTTTCATCAATACCACACCAAAGAGACTGGATATCAGTGGGCATCTTATTGTTATATAGAACCAAAGATTATTCAGTACAATGTTATCGTACTCTTGGACCTCCCCGTTGAGAACAATGTCCAGACTTTTTTTTACGGTCTTCTTAGTGGACATGAACCCTTGTGCCTGCCTAACAGCTGTTATGGGCAACAGAGAGTACAATGTGCACAACATGGGGAATATTTACAGTTTTGCATGTCAGTAATCAAGTCATTAAGATTTTAAACAACTTTTAAATGCAGAAATACAGCCAGTGTGATGAATTTTGCATCGTATGAAGCAAACACAGCATCTTATGATGCAAAATGGATCATACCTGCTGTGTTTCTGTATTTTGAATGTTAACTCTTGGAACTACCGCTCCCGGATCCGGGAGAATTGTCATCAACTGACACTAATTAGCATAACGCAACGGACAAAAAATATTACTAGAAAATATTCATATTCATGATATCACAAGTTAAATATATTGAAACACAGCATAGCCTTTTGTTAATCACCCTGTCATCTCAGATTTTGAAATTATACTTTACAGCCAAAGCAAGTCAAGCATTTGTGTAAGTTTATCGATCGCCTAGCATCGCATTATGCCTAGCTAGCAGCAGGCAGCTTGGCCACGAAAATCAGAAAAGCAATCAAATTAAATCGTTTTACCTTTGATGAGCTTCGCATGTTTTCACTCAGGAGACTCCCAGTTAGATAGCAAATGTTCCTTTTTTCCATAAAAATTATTTTCGTAGCCAAATAGCTCTGTTTGTTCTTCACGTTTGGCTGAGAAATCGATCGGAAATTGCGGTCACGACAACGCCGAAAAATATTCCAAATTAGATCCATAATATCGACAGAAACATGGCAAACGTTTTTTATAATCAATCCTCAAGGTGTTTTTCAA
>NW_027016142.1:0-10375 GCF_036934945.1 Oncorhynchus masou masou | reverse complement strand
GGACAACATGGGGGACACATGGAAGACACAAGGGGGACACATGGGGGACACATGGAGGACACAAGGGGGACACATGGAAGACACATGGAAGACACATGGAGGACACATGGAGGACACATGGAGGACACATGGGGGACACATGGGGGACACATGGGGGACACATGGAGGACACATGGAGGACACAAGGGGGACACATGGAGGACACATGGAGGACACAAGGGGGACACATGGGGGACACATGGAGGACACATGGGGGACACATGGAGGACACATGGAGGACACATGGGGACACATGGGGGACACATGGAAGACACAAGGGGGACACATGGAGGACACATGGAGGACACATGGAGGACACATGGGGGCACATGGGGGACACATGGAAGACACAAGGGGGACACATGGAGGACACATGGAGGACACATGGAGGACACATGGAAGACACATGGAAGACACAAGGGGGACACATGGAGGACACATGGATGACACATGGGGGACACATGGAAGACACATGGAAGACACAAGGGGGACACATGGAGGACACATGGGGACACATGGAAGACACATGGAGGACACATGGAGGACACATGGGGGACACATGGAGGACACATGGAGGACACATGGAGGACACATGAGGACCCCAGGACTTACAGGAAGAAAACAAAAAAAAGTCCAGCGGAACACATGACCAACCTGTTGAAAATGCCACTCCAGTTCTCTTCTACCAAAACCCTTCCAACCAGCAGATCCAGGAGCTGTTTACGAGCGTCTAGCGTTCAGCCATACTGACACTTTATGAGCGTAGATTCAGTACAAAAATCAGCTGCATCCATTGATGTTTTACCCTTATTGGAGCTGGGCAATATGGACAGAAACCCAATATACATTTTGATAAATTGCCTGATTTGATGTGTAAATGATAAATAGAACAAAAAACGTTTATAACAATCTGCTCCACATTGTGTTTTTAAACGATCCTTTAAACTTACTGGTTGTAGTCCTCAATCGTCCCGTTAAAAATCACCCGCTTTAACAAACTGATTCTTAGTTAAAACTTCACGTTTCTCTAATATAGGCTACTTGTGGTAATGAACGCATAGCAGCAAAAATGCGTGCGATAAGTGATCAGTGTGGTTGGTGCTGGTCATCAGCCTTTAGTCCTAGTTCATTACAATTCCTGTGTACGTTTCCTGCTCGTCGATCTCTGCAGATCACATTTTTACACTGTTTTGTGATCCTTTCAATGCACAGCAGCATCTGATGGAAACATACACAGCAACATCCCCAAAGTGAAATCTATTGTCGTGTTGACTATACAGTACTTTATAGTCCTGTCTCTTCAGAGTTGGGCCCATATTTAAAAAGTGTTTTATAATATATTTTTTTATTATAATGAATAAAGATTAGAGGGAATAGGAGGAACCTGATCTTTGCTCATTGATAGGACAAATCTGACCTAAGTTTTCTCTCCCTGGTGCATGATCCAGACACTGGTCTGATCATTTGTTTTCCCCCTCTCTTCTGCTGTTTCTCTGCCTCTGCTCTCTCTCTGCTCTCCCTCTCTCTCTCTCTCTGCTCTCCGTCTCTCTCTGCTTTCTCTCTCTGCCTCTCTCTGCTCTCTCTGCCTTCTGGCCTCTCTCTCTCTGCTCTCTCTGCTTTCTGCTCTCTCTGCTTTCTGCTCTCTCTGCTCTCTGTCTCTCTCTCTCTCTGACTCCCCTCCTCTCTCTCTCTCTGCTCTCTCTGCTTTCTCTCTCTCTGCTCTCTGCTCTCTCTGCTCTTCTCTCTCTCTCTCTCTGACTCCTCTCTCTCTGCTCTCTCTGCTCTCGCTCTCTCTCTGCTCTCTCTCTGCTCTCTCTCTCTCTCTCTCTGCTCTGACTATCTGCTCTCTCTGCTCTCTCTCTGCTCTCTCTGCTGTCTCTCTCTGCTCTCTCTCTCTCTCTCTCTTTCTCTCTGCTGCTCTCTTCTCTCGCTGCTCTCTCTCTCTCTCAGAAATGCCCAGAAATGGTCGATAGTGCACATCTGGCAATAAAAACAAGTGATACCTACCAAAGACAGAATGACCAGTCGTTAAACACTTTCCCTCACTAAGAAACACACTGCACACTGCTCATTGTGGTCACTGAGTGTTCTCATGCAGTGAGGGAAAGGAATGTAACAATGCCTCCTGGCCCGGACTTGAATAATGCAGTTCCCATATTTCTCGGGTTGTGATTGGTGGCAACGAGTGGGTGGGATCATTGTTGTAGAACTGCAGGATGTCCTGAGGAAGACGCCAGCGCTCCGGGGCCTCATACAGGGGCCTCTACAGCACGGCAACATTCAGGGCAGGGCCAAGAGGCACCTCTATATACTTCTCTTACACCCCATTGGTCTCCTGAGGTGCTGCCCAGGCCTGGAACGTGGGTTGCTGGCTGTGGATTGCTCCCCTCCTCTCCACCCCCTTCCGAAGGTACCAGTAGACAAGAATGTATTTGTTAGAGGGACTGAACAGCAACAGAGATTTAGCCTAGCAGCCACGCTAGAACCAGGAGGTATCAGAGTGTTAGCTCAGCAGCCACGCAGAACCAGGAGGTATCAGAGTGTTAGCTCAGCAGCCACGCTAGAACCAGGAGGTATCAGAGTGCTAGCTCAGCAGCCACGCTAGAACCAGGAGGTATCAGAGTGTTAGCTCAGCAGCCACGCTAGAACCAGGAGGTATCAGGTGTAAGCTCAGCAGCCACGCTAGAACCAGGAGGTATCAGGGTGTAAGCTCAGCAGCCACGCTAGAACCAGGAGGTATCAGGGTGTAAGCTCAGGTTGATTGACTGAGCAGGCGGGACAGGTGAGGAGAAAGAAACAGACCGGGGGTAAGTTTTACGATGGTCGTTTTGAAGGTTTTCTCAGTGTTCGTCGATGAGTTTTTAAGCTGCCTGAGTCGTTTCCTGTGGCGGGGAGACAGGAAGTGAAGATGGATTTCTGTCTTCTCTCTCTCTCTCTCTCTGTCTCTGTCTCTGTCTTTCTCTTGGGCTGCTTTCTGCAAATGTCCTCTCTCTTACTGAACTGAACTGTTTCCTGAGTGAGAACGCTAACGTGCGTCGACGTCTTCTCGAAAGATTTGTCGACACTTCGTTGTCCAAAAAACATTTGGACAGCATATTTTCGGGATTGCTAACAGGTACGGAAATATGTCTGTAATGTTGACAGGCTCAGTGAGTATGTGACCTGCGTTAAAGGGGTTTGATTGACAGATTGGAAACCTATATTACCACAGGATAATAGATTGGAGAGATGGTGTGTTTTGCACCATTCGGTTCTACTCTTCAAAAAGATTTTCAATACATTTTTTGGACACATAGAAAGATGTCCCAAATGGACATCCTTGACTGTGTTTCTGTTAGTCTCTATGTACTGTATTTCTATATCTCTGTGTTTCTGTTAGTCTCTATGTACTGTATGTCTATATCTCTGTGGTCCTGTTAGTCTCTATGTACTGTATTTCTATATCTCTGTGTTTCTGTTAGTATCTATGTACTGTATGTCTATATCTCTGTGGTCCTGTTAGTCTCTATGTACTGTATGTCTATATCAGTGTGTTCCTGTTCGTCTCTATGTACTGTATGTCTATATCTCTGTGGTCCTGTTAGTCTCTATGTACTGTATGTCTATATCAGTGTGTTCCTGTTAGTCTCTATGTACTGTATGTCTATATCTCTGTGGTCCTGTTAGTCTCTATGTACTGTATGTCTATATCTCTATGTTCCTGTTAGTCTCTATGTACAGTATGTCTATATCAGTGTGTTCCTGTTAGTCTCTATGTACTGTATGTCTATATCTCTGCGTTCCTGTTAGTCTCTATGTACTGTATGTCTATATCAGTGTTTTCCTGTTAGTCTCTATGTACTGTATGTCTATATCTCTGTGTTCCTGTTAGGCTCTATGTACTGTATGTCTATATCTCTGTGTTCCTGTTAGTCTCTATGTACTGTATGTCTATATCAGTGTGTTCCTGTTCGTCTCTATGTACTGTATGTCTATATCTCTGTGGTCCTGTTAGTCTCTATGTACTGTATGTCTATATCTCTGTGGTCCTGTTCGTCTCTATCTACTGTATGTCTATATCTCTGTGGTCCTGTTAGTCTCTATGTACTGTATGTCTATATCTCTGTGGTCCTGTTAGTCTCTATGTACCGTATGTCTATATCTCTATGTCCCTGTTAGTATCTATGTACCGTATGTCTATATCAGTGTGTTCCTGTTAGTCTCTATGTATTGTATGTCTATATCTCTGTTCCTGTTAGTCTCTATGTACCGTATGTCTATATCAGTGTGTTTTAACACTTCTGCCCAGTTTATTGTTGAAAGGGACCATCCCATCACAGTTTCCTCACTATCTGCTCCCCAACAGAAAGAGAGGAAGTTATGAAATGTAGCCTATTTTTAAATGCTTAACCTTTCCCAATGAATGAAGTCATTCTACTGTGTTGATCTCATAAGGACTACCGTGCTACTTGTTATCTACTGTGTTGATCTAATAAGGACTACCGTGCTACTTGTTATCTACTGTGTTGATCTAATAAGGACTACCGTGCTACTTGTTATCTACTGTCAAATCTCATAAGGACTCAAACTTGTTATCTACTTGTCACATCTCATAAGGACTACCGTGATGTTATCTACTGTGTTGATCTAATAAGGACTACCGTGCTACTTGTTATCTACAATGTTGATCTAATAAGACTACCAACAAGTTATCTACTATTGATCTAATAAACTACTGCTCTTGTTATCTACTGTGTTGATCCAGTAAGGACTACCGAATATGTTATTTAACTGTGTTGGATCTATGGACTACCGTGATGGTTATCTAGTGTTGATCTAATAAGGACTACCGTGCTACTTGTTATCTACTGTATATCATATGAGATACCGTGCTACTTGTTATCTACTGTAGATCTCAAAGGACTACCGTGATACTTGTTATCTACTGTGTTGATCTAATAAGGACTACCGTGCTACTTGTTATCTACTGTATTGATCTAATAAGACTAATGCTACTTGTTATCTACTGTGTTTATCTAATAAGGACTAGCATTGTACTTGTTATCTACTGTGTTGATCTAATAAGGACTACCGTTCTACTTGTTATTTAACTGTGTTGATCTAATAAGGACTACCGTGTTACTTGTTATCTACTGTGTTGATCTCATAAGGACTACCGTGATACTTGTTATCTACTGTGTTGATCTCATAAGGACTACCGTGCTACTTGTTATCTACTGTGTTGATCTAATAAGGACTACAGTGCTACTTGTTATCTACTGTGTTGATCTAATAAGGACTACCGTGCTACTTGTTATCTACTGTATTGATCTAATAAGGACTACCGTGCTACTTGTTATCTACTGTGTTGATCCAGTAAGGACTACCGTGCTACTTGTTATTTAACTGTGTTGATCTAATAAGGACTACCGTGATACTTGTTATCTACTGTGTTGATCTAATAAGGACTACCGTGCTACTTGTTATCTACTGTGTTGATCTAATAAGGACTACCGTGCTACTTGTTATCTACTGTGTTGATCTAATAAGGACTACCGTGATACTTGTTATCTACTGTGTTGATCTCATAAGGACTACCGTGATACTTGTTATCTACTGTGTTGATCTCATAAGGACTACCGTGCTACTTGTTATCTACTGTGTTGATCTAATAAGGACTACCGTGCTACTTGTTATCTACTGTGTTGATCTAATAAGGACTACCGTGCTACTTGTTATCTAAAGGGTTGATCTAATAAGGACTACCGTGCTACTTGTTATCTACTGTGTTGTGTGTTTCACTCTTCTTCTTGTCGATGACATACGGCTCTGTCCGTCTGTGTGTGTTTTTGTTTTTTAGTTTAATGACCAGGTTAAACTCTACGGCTGCTTTTGTTGCCTGTTTGCTGGCTGGTTGATGAATGGTGATTTGGTCTTTCTGTTGAAGTTCTCATGTGAGTTTTGAATCCCTTTCCAACAGGCATTAACTTCACGGAAGTGAACCAAGACAAGAAAAAGGTTATATTCGGCGAGATCTACGTCCATTGACAGTTTGGCATTCACATTTGGCAATGTGTGGTACACGTTTGTTTACCTTTCAACGCCGTTGGCTTTTGAGTGTCTCTTTGTCACAGAGCCAGAATTTTACCAGGGATTGTGGAAAGATTTAGACCTAAGCCTGCTAACATGGAAAAGACCATTACATTTCTTGTAAACAGTAGAATTAATTTTAAAAAAGGTTGATATTTACTATGTCACCACAACGTTTTATTTATTTAAACTGAGCATTGTTAGTTGACGGTATAAATAAATATGTAATAACTTTTAGTGTTTGACACTTGTCTTTTACTCTATGGTCTTGGACACCTGACATTGTTATTTAATGGCATAGATATGTTATAATCTTTAGTCTCGGATCTTTAGTTTTGTTAATCTTGCTCACTTGACGTTGTTATTTATGCTGACTCGTCCTCGCCCTCCTCAGAGTGTCTGACTTCCTTATGGGAGATGTGGACAGCCAATCAGGGTTGGGGATCCCCCAGACCAGAAGAAGCAGGGTAAGCCAATCAGGACTCACACGTCAAGGGGGCATTCGGGAAATGCTTGAAATGTCGGCTGAACAGTGTTGAATTGAATGTTTAGTTTACTGAACCGTATCAGTTGAGTACATAAAAGAGCAAAAGTGCAATATGTTGGTAGACTATAAAATGTGTGTGTTTTGTTTCATTTCTAGTCCTTTGAGAACCTCTCTGTGGATTCTGGGGGGTATGTTCCAGAGAAGAAAGGCCTTGTGGGTAAGTGTCTCGCTTCACTCCTTCCTCTTTCTCTTTCTTTTATGGTTTCTCTTCTTTCCCCCTCCTCCTTCTTCCTGTTTCACTCTTCTTCTTGTTTCACTCTTCTTCCTGTTTCACTCTTCCTGTTTCTCTCTTCTTGTTTCTCTCTTATTGTTTCACTCTTCTTGTTTCACTCTTCTTCTTGTTTCACTCTTATTCTTGTTTCACTCTTCTTCTTGTTTCACTCTTCCTGTTTCACTCTTCTTCTTGTTTCACTCTTATTCTTGTTTCACTCTTATTCTTGTTTCACGCTTCTTGTTTCTCTCTTCTTCTTGTTTCACTCTTCTTCATGTTTCACTCTTCTTCATGTTTCACTCTTCTTGTTTCACTCGTCTTTTTGTTTCACTCTTCTTGTTTCTCTCTTCTTCTTGTTTCACTCTTCTTCATGTTTCACTCTTCTTCTTGTTTCTCTCTTCTTGTTTCACTCTTCTTGTTTCACTCTTCCTGTTTCACTCTTCTTCTTGTTTCACTCTTCTTCTTGTTTCACTCTTCTTCTTGTTTCACTCTTATTCTTGTTTCACGCTTCTTGTTTCTCTCTTCTTCTTGTTTCACTCTTCTTCTTGTTTCACTCTTCTTCATGTTTCACTCTTCTTCTCGTTTCACTCTTCTTCTTGTTTCACTCTTCTTCTTGTTTCACTCTTCTTCTCGTTTCACTCTTCTTGTTTCACTCTTCTTGTTTCACTCTTCTTCTTGTTTCACTCTTCCTGTTTCACTCTTCTTCTTGTTTCACTCTTATTCTTGTTTCACTCTTCTTCTTGTTTCACTCTTCTTCTTGTTTCACTCTTCTTCTTGTTTCACTCTTATTCTTGTTTCACTCTTATTCTTGTTTCACGCTTCTTGTTTCTCTCTTCTTCTTGTTTCACTCTTCTTCATGTTTCACTCTTCTTCATGTTTCACTCTTCTTGTTTCACTCGTCTTTTTGTTTCACTCTTCTTCTTGTTTCACTCTTCTTCTCGTTTCACTCTTCTTCTTGTTTCACTCTTCTTCTTGTTTCACTCTTTGTTTCTCTCTTATTGTTTCTCTCTCCTTGTTTCTCTCTTCTTCTTTTCTCTCAACGGCAGCCCCGGTTGCCCAACTCCGTTGTGGTCTCAACTTTCTGTTATTAGAATACACCAAGGTGCAATTCTGAAATTGGGTTGTGCATCAGCAGTTTTTCTCATGTTATGTTAGTCACTGACAGTCACTCAATGAGTCATTCCGTGTCATTACAGCAAGCCATGACACCCACTGTATCAGATTGTTTCTATAGTTAGAAACATACAAATATTATTCCTGCAACAATAGTTTGTCGAAATTGAATTTGATCTCTTGAGAAATTAAGCTAATAGATTGCACCCACATTGGCCTTTTTTCATTTTTGGACTCGCATAATATTAAATAAATATAGTACCCAACATCTGATTTGAACTAAACTTCTTTCTACCATTGAGTAACACATGAGCAATCCAACAAAATGGTCAAAAAGCCATCCATGGACCCCACACCCATGCCACTCCACCCCAACAACCAGTGTACATTATCAGTTCTATGTCTGACAAGTAGTATGAAGCTGCTGCTTGAGGTATTGTTTCTTCATACTATGTGTTTACAGCTGGGACAGAAGGGGTCACTAGACAGCCCACAGTGTGTTTACAGCTGGGACGAAGAGGGTCACTAGACAGCCCACAGTGTGTTTACAGCTGGGACAGAAGGGGTCATTAGAACAGCCCACAGTGTGTTTGCAGCTGGGACAGAAGAGGGTCATTGGGCAGCCCACAGTGTGTTTACAGCTGGGACAGAAGAGGGTCACTAGACAGCCCACAGTGTGTTTACAGCTGGGACAGAAGAGGGTCACTAGACAGCCCACAGTGTGTTTACAGCTGGGACAGAGGGTCACTAGACAGCCCACAGTGTGTTTACAGCTGGGACAGAAGAGGGTCACTAGACAGCCCACAGTGTGTTTACAGCTGGGACAGAAGAGGGTCACTAGATGCAGCCCAGCGTGTTTACAGCGGGGACAGAAGAGGTCATTAGACAGCCCACAGCGTGTTTACAGCGGGGACAGAGAGGTCATTAGACAGCCCACAGCGTGTTTACAGCTGGGACAGAAGAGGGTCACTAGACAGCCCACAGCGTGTTTACAGCGGGGACAGAAGGGTCATTAGACAGCCCACAGTGTGTTTTACAGCTGGGACAGAAGGGTCACTAGACAGCCCACAGGCGTGTTTACAGCGGGGACAGAAGAGGTCATTGGACAGCCCACAGTGTGTTTACAGCTGGGACAGAAGAGGTCATTAGACAGCCCACAGCGTGTTTACAGCTGGGACAGAAGAGTCACTAGACAGCCCACAGCGTGTACGATATCAGACAACCACATCTTGTTGGGTGGAGGTGTGGCCGGTCTGCCACGGCCCGTTTCATTGCATCCGTTGGGAATGACTTTGGGCAGGGATTCATTCCCCCTGGGTTGTGTTGTACCCGAGTACCGATAAGAAAGAATGTGGCGTTATGACTATATCTACTGTTCCCTGAAGGAGGTAAAATGAGGTTTCGCATGTTTGGCCCGATGCCGCCAGGTTGTGGGCTCGGTGAAAGAGCGGTACTGATGGAGTGCCTCATGGGTTATCACCTGTGGAAAGGCGGGGAGGCTTCCCAGAGCGGCGCTCTCTATGAACCTGTGGAGAGGCGGGACTCAGGGATTTCATTGGCCATGTCAGGTGTGATTTTAGTTCTTCAATCGAAGTCGTAGGTACAGATCCCTCCCATTGGTTGTGTTGCACCTCGTTTCCCTCCTTCAGAGAACTGTAGTTATAGATAATTACGCTTTCAGTCCTGGGCTGTGCTGTAGGGTTTTCCTCAAATAGCTGACATTCTTTAGCTGCTTAGAAATAGTTTTGTCTGAGAGATGGAAAACATGTGTTATCCATATGGCACCCTGTTCCCTACATCACGTGGTTCGTAAAACTACAGCTGTGGACTAACAGTGAAAAGCTTACTGACGGGCCCTTCCCAACAATGATAATATATAATATGAAGATGAAGAATAAATACACAATAAGTAACAATAGCATGGCTATATAGACAGGGAGTACCATGGCTATACACAGGACGCTCCCTCTAGTGGTAGCCTAGTGGTTAGAGTGTAGAGGCGGCAGAGATGGCCTAGTGGTTAGAGTGTAGGCTGGGAGTAGCCTAGTGGTTATAGTGTAGAGGCGGCAGGGTAGCCTAGTGGTTATAGAGTGTAGAGGCGGCAGGGTAGCCTAGTGGTTAGAGTGTAGAGGCGGCAGGGTAGCCTAGTGGTTAGAGTGTAGAGGCGGCAGGGTAGCCTAGTGGTTAGAGTGTAGAGCGGCAGGGTAGCCTAGTGGTTAGAGTGTAGAGGCGGCAGGGTAGCCTAGTGGTTAGAGTGTAAGGCGGCAGGGTAGCCTAGTGGTTAGAGTGTAGAGGCGGCAGGGTAGCCTAGTGGTTAGAGTGTAGAGGGCGGCAGAGGTAGCCTAGTGGTCAGAGTGTAGAGGCGGCAGGGTAGCCTGAGTGGTTAGAGTGTAGAG
>NW_027016141.1:231867-261048 GCF_036934945.1 Oncorhynchus masou masou | reverse complement strand
AGTGTGCTTCGTTCAGTTACGTATTGCTTCCTCTCCTCTTCCCTCCCCTCCCCCTCCCCTCCTCTCATCCCCTCCTCTCTCCTCCCTCCCATCCTCCCCTCCCTCCTCCCCATCCTCTCCTCTCCCTCCTGTCATCCCCCTCCCTCTCCTCCTCCCCTCCCTCCCATCCCTCTCCCTTCCTCTCCTCTCCTCTCATCCCCTCCTCTCCCTCTCCTCTTCCTCCCCTCCCCTCCCTCCCCTCTCATCCCCTCTCCTCTCCCTCTCCTCTCCACTCCCATCCCTCCCCACCTCTCCACTCCTCTCCTATCCCCTCTCCACTCTCCCCCTCCCCCCCTCCCCTCCTCTCGTCTCCACTCCCATCCTCTCCTCTCCCCTCCTCTGCTCTCCTCTCCACTCCCATCCCTTCTCCCTCCTCTGCATCCCTCCTCTCCATCCCCTCCACTCTCCCTCTCCTGTCCCCCCTCCCTCCCTTCCCCTCCCTCTCCCTCTCCTCTCATCCCCTCCCCTCTCCACTCACATTTACATTTACATTTAAGTCATTTAGCAGACGCTCTTATCCAGAGCGACTTACAAATTCCTCTCCTATCACCTCCCCTCCCCTCCTCTCCTCTCCTCTCCTCTCCCCTACCCTCCCCTCCTCTCCCCTCCTCCCTCGCCACTCCTCTCCTCTCATCCCCTCATCTCTCCTCTCCTCTGCTCTCCCCTCCCCCCCTTCTCTCCCCTCCTCTCCTCTCCCCCTCCCTCCCCTCCCCTCCCTCTCTCCCCTCCTCTCCTCTCATCCCTCCTCTCTCCGCTCCTCTCCTCTTCCTCTCCCTCCCTCCTCTCCCCTCTCCTCTTCCCTCTCCTCTCCTCTCCCTCTCACTCTCCTCTCCCCTCCCCTCCCCCCTCCCTCCCCTCCTCTCCTCTCCCTCCTCTCCTCATCCCCTCCTCTCTCCACTCCTCTCCCCCTCCCTCTCCCTCCCCCTGCTCTCCTCTCTCCCTCCTCCCTCTCCCCTTCTCTCCTCTCATCCCCTCATCCCTCCTCTCCTCTCCCTCTCCCTCCTCTCCTCTCCCTCTCCCCTCTCCCCTCCTCTCCCTCCTCCTCTCCTCTCCCTCTCCCTCTCCCTCTCCCTCCCATGCTCTCCTTCTCCCTCCTCCCTCCCCTCCTCTCCCCTTCTCTACTCTCATCCCCTCCTCTCTACTCTCCTCTCCACCCTCCCCCTCTCCCCTCCCCTCCTCTCCTCTCCTCTCCTCTCCCCTCCTCTCAACCCCTCCTCTGTCCTCTCATCCCCTCCTCTCCTCTCCCCTTTTCTCCTCTCATCCCCTCCTCTCTCCTCTCCTCTCCTCTCTCTCCTATCATCCCTTCTCCTCTCCCCTCCACTCATCCCCTCCTCTCTCCTCTCCTCTCCTCTCCCCTCCCATCCTCTCCTCTCCCCTCCTCTCCTCCCCTCCTCTCATCCCCTCCTCTCTCCTCTCTCCCCTCTCCTCTCCTCTCCCTTCCTCTCCTCCTCTCATCCCCTCCTCTCCCTCTCCTCTCCCCTCCCCTCCCCTCCCCTCATCTCCCCTCCTCTACTCTCCTCTCATCCCCTCCCCTCTCCACTCCACTCCTCTCCCTCCCCTCCCCTCCCCTCCTCTCCTCTCCTCTCATCTCATCCCCCTCCCCTCCCTCCCCTCCCACTCTCCTCCTCTCCCCCTCCCCTCCTCTCCTCTCCCTCCTCTCCTCTACTCTCCCTCTCCTCCCCTCCCCTCCCCTCCTCCTCTCCTCTCCCCCCCTCCTCTCCTCGCCACTCCTCTCTCTCATCCCCTCATCTCTCCTCTCCTTCCCCCCTCCCTCCCCTTCTCTACCCTCCCTCTCCCTCTCCCCTCCCTCCCTTCTTCTCCTCTCCCTCCTCTCATCCCCCTCCTCTTCCGCTCCTCCTCTCCCCTCCCCCCTCCTCTCCTCTCCTCTCCCCTCCCCCTCCTCTCCTCTCCCTCCACTCCTCTCTTCTCCTCCTCTCTCCTCTCCTCTCCCCCTCCCTTCTCTCTCCTCTCATCCCCTCCTCTCCCAGCTCCCTCTCCCTCCTCCCTCCCTCTCCTCTCTCTCCTCTCCTCTCCTCTCCTCTCCCTCCCCCTCCTCTCCCCTCCTCTCCCTCTCCTCTCCCCTCCTCTCCTCTCATCCCCTCCTCTCTCCTCTCCTCTCCTCTCCTCTCCCCTCCCCTGCTCTCCTCTCCTCTCCCCTCCTCTCCCCTTCTCTCCTCTCATCCCCTCCTCTCTCCTCTCCCTCCTCTCCCCTCCTCTCCTCTCCCCTCCTCTCCTTCCCTTCCTCTCCCCCTCCCTCTCCCTCCTCTCTCCTCTCCTCTCCTCTCCCCTCCTCTCATCCCCTCCTCTCTCCTCTCCTCTCCTCTCTCCTCTCCTCCTCTCCCTCTCCTCTCCCCTCCTTCTCCCCTCCTCTCCCTCTCCCCTCCCTCCTCCTCTCCCCTCCCTCTCCCCTCCTCTCCCTTCCTCCCCTCCCCCTCCTCTCATCCCTCCCCTCCTCTCCTCTCCTCTCCCATCATCCGTCTCCCTCCCCTCCTCTCCCCTCCCTCCCTCTCCTCTCCTCTCCCCTCATCTCATCCCCCCTCCCTCTCCTCTCCCTCTCCTCTCCCCTCCCTCCTCTCCTTCCTCTCCTCCCTCCTCTCCCCTCCCCTCCCTCTCCCCTCTCCTCTCCCTCTCCTCTCCTCTCCTCCCCTCTCCTCTCATCCTCCTCTCCTCTCCCTCCTCTCTATCCTATCATCCCGTCTCCCTCCTCCCCACTCTACTCTCTCCTCTCCTCTCCCTATCATCCCCTCTCTACTCTCCCTCCTCTCCTCTCCCCTTCCTCTCCTCTCCTCCTCCTCTCCTCTCCTCCCTCCTCTCATCCCCTCCTCTCTCTCCTCTCCTTATCATCCCCTCTCTCTCTCCTCTCCTCTCCCTCCTCCCCCTCCCTCTCTCCCTCCTCTCCTCTCCCCTCCTCTCATCCCCTCCTCTCTCCGCTCTCCCTCCCCCTCCCCTCCCTCTCCTCTCCCCTCCCTCCCCCTCCTCTCCTCTCCTCTCTCCTCTCCTCTCCTCTCCTCTCCCCTCCCTCCCCTTCATCCCCTCCTCTCTCCTCTCCTCTATCATCCCCTCTCCTCTCCCCTCCTCTCCTCTCCCCTCCTCTCCTCTCCTCTCCTCTCCTCTCACCTCCTCTCCCTCCCTCTCCCTCTCCACTCCTCTCCTCTTCTCTCCCCTCCTCCCTCTCATCTCTCTCCTCTCCTCCTCTCCTCTCACCTCTCCTCTCCTCCTCTCCTCTCCTCCCTCCTCTCCTCTCATCCCCTCCTCTCTCCTCTCCTCTCCTCTCCTCTCCCTCCTATCATCTCCTCTCCTCTCCTCTCCCTCCTCCCCTCCTATCATCTCCTCTCCTCCTCTCCCCTCCTCTCCTCTCTTCTTCCTCTCCTCTCCTCTCCTCTCTCCTCCTTTCCTCTCCTCTCCTCTCCTCCCCTCCTCTCCCCCTCCTCTCCCTCCTCCTCTCCTCTCCTCTCCTCTCTCCCTCTCCTCTCCCTCCTCTCCTCTCCCTCTCCCTCTCCTCTCCTATCATCTCCTCTCCTCTCCCCTCCTCTCCTCTCCTCTCCTCTCCTCTCTCCCTCCCTATCATCTCCTCTCCCTCTCCCTCCCTCTCCTCTCCCCCTCTCCTCTCCTCTCCCCTCTCCTCTCCTTTCCTCTCCTCCTCCTCTCCTCTCCCTCTCCCATCTCCTCTCCTCTCCTCTCCTATCTCTCCTCTCCCCCTCCTCTCCTCTCCTCTCCTCTCCTCTCCTCTCCTCTCCTCTCCTCTCCTCTCCTCTCCTATCATCTCCTCTCCTCTCCTCTCCCCTCCTCTCCTCTCCCCTCCCCCTCCCCTCCTCTCCCCTCCTCTCCCTCCTCTCCTCTCCTCTCCTCTCCTCTCCACAGTATGAGTACAGTTGTAATGTAGTCCAGTTATAGAGAGAAATATGGAGATGGATCTCAGCCATTTAATAATGACTGAGCCAGGTGCTGCTGTTTCAAACCCATTAGTTTGTACTGGGACTACACACACACACACACACACACGCGGACACACGGACACACACATGGACACACACACGGACACACGGACACACACACACACTGACACACACACACACACACTCCCCTCTCCTCTCTTCTCCCCCTCCACTCTCTCCCCACTCCCCTTCCTCCATCCCTTCACTCTCCTCCCCTCCTCTCTCCTCCCCTCCTCTCTCCTCCCCTCCTCTCCTCTCCTATTATCTCCTCTATTCATTCTATCGATTGTTTCCTGCCAGACCACAGCAGATCAATTCTCCCCGTTGTCCAACTCCTCCAATTACTCCTCCAATTACTCCTCCCGTCCAACCAAAATACTCAACGCTTATGTGTGTGTGTGTGTGTGTGTGTGTGTGTGTGTGTGTGTGTGTGTGTGTGTGTGTGTACAAGAGAGAGAATAAGAAAGAAAACACTAATGCTGTAAAGTAATCCCACTAGATGAGATACTCTGTAAGGTAATCCCACTAGATGAGATACTCTGTAAAGTAATCCCACTAGAAAGATGATATACTCTGTAAAGTAATCCCACTAGAAAGATGATACTCTGTAAAGTAATCCCACTAGATGAGATACTCTGTAAAATCCCACTAGATGAGATCCCACTAGAAAGATGATACTCTGTAAGGTAATCCCACTAGTAAGAAGTAATCCCACTAGATGAGATACTCTGTAAAGTAATCCCACTAGAAAGATTATATAATCCCACTAGAAAGAAACTCTGTAAGTAATCCCACTAGATGAGATACTCTGTAAAGTAATCCCACTAGATGAGATACTCTGTAAACTAGATGAATCCCACTAGATGAGATACTCTGTGAAGTAATCCCACTAGATGAGATACTCTGTAAAGTAATCCCACTAGATGAGATACTCTGTAAAGTAATCCCACTAGATGAGATACTCTGTGAAGTAATCCCACTAGATGAGATACTCTGTAAAGTAATCCCACTAGATGAGATACTCTGTAAAGTAATCCCACTAGATGAGATACTCTGTAAGGTAATGAAGATACTAATCCCACTAGATGAGATATACTAGATGAGATACTCTGTAAGGTAATCCCACTAGAAAGATGAGATACTCTGTAAAGTAATCCCACTAGATGAGATACTCTGTAAAGTAATCCCACTAGATGAGATACTCTGTAAAGTAATCCCACTAGATGAGAAACTCTGTAAAGTAATCCCACTAGATGAGATACTCTGTAAAGTAATCCCACTAGATGAGATACTCTGAAAGATGAGATACTCTGTAAAGTAATCCCACTAAAGATGAGATACTCTGTAAAGTAATCCCACTAGATGAGATGATAATACTCTGTAAAGTAATCCCACTAGAAAGATGATATACTCTGTAAGGTAATCCCACTAGAAAGATGAGATACTCTGTAAAGTAATCCCACTAGATGAGATACTCTGTAAGGTAATCCCACTAGATGAGATACTCTGTAAGGTAATCCCACTAGATGAGATACTCTGTAAGGTAATCCCACTAGATGAGATACTCTGTAAAGTAATCCCACTAGATGCAGAATCCCACTCCCACTAGATGAGATACTCTGTAGATTAGATACTCTGTAAGGTAATCCCCCACTAGATGAATTACTCTGTAAGGTAATCCCAGTAGATGAGAAACTATTTATATTTTTTAACAACTTTTACTTGAGATACACTAATCCCCACATTCATGAAGAAAAATGATATTTGTAAAGGATGTCTGAGTGTTGGAGTAGCCCCTGACTCTACATACATTTTAAATACAAATGAAGGAATATTTATTTAATATTTAATACCAATAATACCATTTAATAATTTAAGACTTTCAGTGAAGTTTTTTACTATTATTAATATATTAATATATATTATATTTATTATTATTATATTAATATATATTATATTGGATTTTACTGGGTGACTTTCCATAAGTAACTTTCTATTAAGGAATCTGTATTTTACTCAAACACATTGGGTACACACCACAAATTACAGATAGCTCTACACACACACACACACACACACACACACACACACGGGTTGTTTTACCTTCTCCCATTCTCGTTCCTTATTGAGAACGATGACGACCAGCTTGGGGTTCTGCTGGTAACCATCTTCTGTAAACGACAAGTCTCTACCTTCCCATGTTACATTCTTCATATACCTGGAGAGAGAGAGACAGAGAGAGAGAGAGAGAGAGAGAGAGAGAGAGAGAGAGAGAGAGAGAGAGACAGAGAGAGAGAGAGAGAGAGAGAGAGAGAGAGAGAGAGAGAGAGAGAGGGAGAGAGAGAGGGAGAGAGGGAGGGAGGGAGAGAGAGAGACAGAGAGACAGAGAGAGAGAGACAGAGAGAGACAGAGAGAGAGAGAGAGAGAGAGAGAGAGAGAGAGAGAGAGAGAGAGAGAGAGAGAGAGAGAGGGAGGGAGGGAGAGAGAGACAGAGAGAGACAGAGAGGGCGATAGAAAAGGGTTGAGTTTCACTCCACTTTATAGTTAATATTACTTACATCCACACATTGGCAGAAATTCTACTTTAGTGGTTTCATTATATTATATTGGTATGATTAAACAGTATTTCCTCCAGTACACAGAAACCTGTAACATCACATCATCACATCCATGGCCTCCCCCATCCAGTAACCCCATCACACACACGCACGCACGCACCGTCCCATCACACACACGCACGCACACACACACACACACACACACACACACACACACACACACACACACACGCGTGTCACACACACACACACACACACACACACACACACACACACACACACACACACACACACACACACACACACACACACACACACACACACACACACACACACACACACACACACACACACACACACGTGTTTCTCTGTGCAAATAATAGTTGTTTTAGCCTGGGGAACCACAGACTGACAGAGAGAGAAATGATCCATCACACAGATAATTTCTGGATGACACACACTACCCCCCCCCACACACACTCACCTACACACCCCCACACACACTACCCCCCATCCCCCCACACACACACACACACAAACTCACACATGTCTATACCTCAATGAACACAGACTGGAGTCTGTTTTTTGCACAAGCAGTACACACACAAAACTCTGGTAGAAGATAATGGAGACACATCCTGTCTATTCCTCTGAATGAACACTTACTGGAGTCTATTTTTTGTGATGTTTTAGAAAAGGGAAGCAGTAATCAGGACCAAATAAAGACGTCCTGTCTACTGGTAGAGAATAGTAGAGAATAGCTGAGACATCCTGTCTGCTGGTAGAGAATAGCTGAGACATCCTGTCTACTGGTAGAGAATAGCTGAGACATCCTGTCTGCTGGTAGAGAATAGTAGAGAATAGCTGAGACATCCTGTCTGCTGGTAGAGAATAGTAGAAGATAGCTGAGACATCCTGTCTACTGGTAGAGAATAGTAGAGACATCCTGTCTGCTGGTAGAGAATAGTGAGACATCCTGTCTGCTGGTAGATAGCTGAGACATCCTGTCTACTGGTAGAGAAATAGCTGAGACATCCTGTCTACTGGTAGAGAATAGTAGAGAATAGCTGAGACATCCTGTCTACTGGTAGAGAATAGTAGAGAATAGCTGAGACATCCTGTCTACTGGTAGAGAATAGTAGCTGAGACATCCTGTCTGCTGGTAGAGAATAGTAGAGAATAGCTGAGACATCCTGTCTGCTGGTAGAGAATAGCTGAGACATCCTGTCTGCTGGTAGAGAATAGTAGAGAATAGCTGAGACATCCTGTCTACTGGTAGAGAATAGCTGAGACATCCTGTCTACTGGTAGAGAATAGTAGAGAATAGCTGAGACATCCTGTCTACTGGTAGAGAATAGCTGAGACATCCTGTCTGCTGGTAGAGAATAGTAGAGAATAGCTGAGACATCCTGTCTGCTGGTAGAGAATAGTAGAGAATAGCTGAGACATCCTGTCTACTGGTAGAGAATAGTAGAGAATAGCTGAGACATCCTGTCTGCTGGTAGAGAATAGTAGAGAATAGCTGAGACATCCTGTCTACTGGTAGAGAATAGCTGAGACATCCTGTCTACTGGTAGAGAATAGCTGAGACATCCTGTCTGCTGGTAGAGAATAGCTGAGACATCCTGTCTGCTGGTAGAGAATAGCTGAGACATCCTGTCTGCTGGTAGAGAATAGTAGAGAATAGCTGAGACATCCTGTCTGCTGGTAGAGAATAGCTGAGACATCCTGTCTACTGGTAGAGAATAGTAGACGTCCTGTCTACTGGTAGAGTAGACAATAGCTGTCTACTGGTAGAGAATAGTAGAGAATAGCTGAGACATCCTGTCTGCTGGTAGAGAATAGCTGAGACATCCTGTCTACTGGTAGAGAATAGCTGAGACATCCTGTCTGCTGGTAGAGAATAGCTGAGACATCCTGTCTGCTGGTAGAGAATAGCTGAGACATCCTGTCTGCTGGTAGAGAATAGCTGAGACATCCTGTCTACTGGTAGAGAATAGTAGAGAATAGCTGAGACATCCTGTCTGCTGGTAGAGAATAGTAGAGACATCCTGTCTACTGTCTACTGTAGAGAATAGCTGAGACATCCTGTCTGCTGGTAGAGAATAGTAGAGAATAGCTGAGACATCCTGTCTGCTGGTAGAGAATGAGACATCCTGTCTGCTGGTAGAGAATAGCTGAGACATCCTGTCTGCTGGTAGAGAATAGTAGAGAATAGCTGAGACATCCTGTCTGCTGGTAGAGAATAGCTGAGACATCCTGTCTGCTGGTAGAGAATAGCTGAGACATCCTGTCTGCTGGTAGAGAATAGTAGAGAATAGCTGAGACATCCTGTCTGCTGGTAGAGAATAGTAGAGAATAGCTGAGACATCCTGTCTGCTGGTAGAGAATAGTAGAGAATAGCTGAGACATCCTGTCTGCTGGTAGAGAATAGCTGAGACATCCTGTCTGCTGGTAGAGAATAGTAGAGAATAGCTGAGACATCCTGTCTGCTGGTAGAGAATAGTAGAGAATAGCTGAGACATCCTGTCTGCTGGTAGAGAATAGTAGAGAATAGCTGAGACATCCTGTCTGCTGGTAGAGAATAGTAGAGAATAGCTGAGACATCCTGTCTGCTGGTAGAGAATAGCTAGAGACGTCCTGTCTGGTAGAGAATAGTAGAGAATAGCTGAGACATCCTGTCTGCTGGTAGAGAATAGCTGAGACATCCTGTCTGCTGGTAGAGAATAGTAGAGAATAGCTGAGACATCCTGTCTGCTGGTAGAGAATAGCTGAGACATCCTGTCTGCTGGTAGAGAATAGTAGAGAATAGCTGAGACATCCTGTCTGCTGGTAGAGAATAGTAGACATCCTGTCTGCTGGTAATAGCTGAGACATCCTGTCTGCTGGTAGAGAATAGTAGAGAATAGCTGAGACATCCTGTCTGCTGGTAGAGAATAGTAGAGAATAGCTGAGACATCCTGTCTGCTGGTAGAGAATAGTAGAGAATAGCTGAGACATCCTGTCTGCTGGTAGAGAATAGTAGAGAATAGCTGAGACATCCTGTCTGCTGGTAGAGAATAGTAGAGAATAGCTGAGACATCCTGTCTGCTGGTAGAGAATAGTAGAGAATAGCTGAGACATCCTGTCTACTGGTAGAGAATAGTAGAGAATAGCTGAGACATCCTGTCTACTGGTAGAGAATAGTAGAGAATAGCTGAGACATCCTGTCTGCTGGTAGAGAATAGTAGAGAATAGCTGAGACATCCTGTCTGCTGGTAGAGAATAGTAGAGAATAGCTGAGACATCCTGTCTGCTGGTAGAGAATAGAGAATGAGACATCCTGTCTACTGGTAGAGAATAGTAGAGAATAGCTGAGACATCCTGTCTGCTGGTAGAGAATAGTAGAGAATAGCTGAGACATCCTGTCTGCTGGTAGAGAATAGCTGAGACATCCTGTCTACTGGTAGAGAATAGTAGAGAATAGCTGAGACATCCTGTCTGCTGGTAGAGAATAGTAGAGAATAGCTGAGACATCCTGTCTGCTGGTAGAGAATAGTAGAGAATAGCTGAGACGTCCTGTCTACTGGTAGAGAATAGCTGAGACATCCTGTCTGCCGGTAGAGAATAGTAGAGAATAGCTGAGACATCCTGTCTACTGGTAGAGAATAGTAGAGAATAGCTGAGACATCCTGTCTACTGGTAGAGAATAGTAGAGAATAGCTGAGACATCCTGTCTGCTGGTAGAGAATAGCTGAGACATCCTGTCTGCTGGTAGAGAATAGAGACATCCTGTCTGCTGGTAGAGAATAGCTGAGACATCCTGTCTGCTGGTAGAGAATAGTAGAGAATAGCTGAGACGTCCTGTCTGCTGGTAGAGAATAGTAGAGAATAGCTGAGACATCCTGTCTGCTGGTAGAGAATAGTAGAGAATAGCTGAGACATCCTGTCTACTGGTAGAGAATAGCTGAGACATCCTGTCTGCTGGTAGAGAATAGTAGAGAATAGCTGAGACATCCTGTCTGCTGGTAGAGAATAGTAGAGAATAGCTGAGACATCCTGTCTACTGGTAGAGAATAGTAGAGAATAGCTGAGACATCCTGTCTACTGGTAGAGAATAGTAGAGAATAGCTGAGACATCCTGTCTGCTGGTAGAGAATAGTAGAGAATAGCTGAGACATCCTGTCTGCTGGTAGAGAATAGTAGAGACATCCTGTCTACTGGTAGAGAATAGCTGAGACATCCTGTCTGCTGGTAGAGAATAGTAGAGAATAGCTGAGACATCCTGTCTGCTGGTAGAGAATAGTAGAGAATAGCTGAGACATCCTGTCTGCTGGTAGAGAATAGCTGAGACATCCTGTCTACTGGTAGAGAATAGTAGAGAATAGCTGAGACATCCTGTCTGCTGGTAGAGAATAGTAGAGAATAGCTGAGACATCCTGTCTACTGGTAGAGAATAGTAGAGAATAGCTGAGACATGGTAGAGAATAGCCTCCTGTCTACTGGTAGAGAATAGTAGAGAATAGCTGAGACATCCTGTCTGCTGGTAGAGAATAGCTGAGAATCCTGTCTACTGGTAGAGAATAGTAGAGAATAGCTGAGACATCCTGTCTGCTAGTAGAGAATAGCTGAGACATCCTGTCTGCTGGTAGAGAATAGTAGAGAATAGCTGAGACATCCTGTCTGCTGGTAGAGAATAGCTGAGACATCCTGTCTGCTGGTAGAGAATAGCTGAGACATCCTGTCTGCTGGTAGAGAATAGGTAGAGAATAGCTGAGACATCCTGTCTACTGGTAGAGAATAGAATAGTAGAGAATAGCTGAGACATCCTGTCTGCTGGTAGAGAATAGTAGAGAATAGCTGAGACATCCTGTCTGCTGGTAGAGAATAGTAGAGAATAGCTGAGACATCCTGTCTGCTGGTAGAGAATAGTAGAGAATAGCTGAGACATCCTGTCTGCTGGTAGAGAATAGTAGAGAATAGCTGAGACATCCTGTCTGCTGGTAGAGAATAGTAGAGAATAGCTGAGACATCCTGTCTGCTGGTAGAGAATAGCTGAGACATCCTGTCTACTGGTAGAGAATAGCTGAGACATCCTGTCTGCTGGTAGAGAATAGCTGAGACATCCTGTCTGCTGGTAGAGAATAGTAGAGAATAGCTGAGACATCCTGTCTACTGGTAGAGAATAGTAGAGAATAGCTGAGACATCCTGTCTGCTGGTAGAGAATAGTAGAGAATAGCTGAGACATCCTGTCTGCTGGTAGAGAATAGTAGAGAATAGCTGAGACATCCTGTCTGCTGGTAGAGAATAGTAGAGAATAGCTGAGACATCCTGTCTGCTGGTAGAGAATAGTAGAGAATAGCTGAGACGTCCTGTCTGCTGGTAGAGAATAGTAGAGAATAGCTGAGACATCCTGTCTGCTGGTAGAGAATAGTAGAGAATAGCTGAGACATCCTGTCTGCTGGTAAGAATAGCTGAGACATCCTGTCTGCTGGTAGAGAATAGTAGAGAATAGCTGAGACATCCTGTCTGCTGGTAGAGAATAGTAGAGAATAGCTGAGACATCCTGTCTACTGGTAGAGAATAGCTGAGACATCCTGTCTGCTGGTAGAGAATAGCTGAGACATCCTGTCTGCTGGTAGAGAATAGCTGAGACATCCTGTCTGCTGGTAGAGAATAGTAGAGAATAGCTGAGACATCCTGTCTGCTGGTAGAGAATAGTAGAGAATAGCTGAGACATCCTGTCTGGTAGAGAATAGTAGCTGGTAGAGAATAGTAGAGAATAGCTGAGACATCCTGTCTGCTGGTAGAGAATAGTAGAGAATAGCTGAGACATCCTGTCTGCTGGTAGAGAATAGTAGAGAAGAGAATAGCTGAGACATCCTGCTGAGTAGAGAATAGCTGAGACATCCTGTCTGCTGGTAGAGAATAGTAGAGAATAGCTGAGACATCCTGTCTGCTGGTAGAGAATAGTAGAGAATAGCTGAGACATCCTGTCTGCTGGTAGAGAATAGTAGAGAATAGCTGAGACATCCTGTCTGCTGGTAGAGAATAGTAGAGAATAGCTGAGACATCCTGTCTGCTGGTAGAGAATAGTAGAGAATAGCTGAGACATCCTGTCTGCTGGTAGAGAATAGTAGAGAATAGCTGAGACATCCTGTCTGCTGGTAGAGAATAGCTGAGACATCCTGTCTGCTGGTAGAGAATAGTAGAGAATAGCTGAGACATCCTGTCTGCTGGTAGAGAATAGTAGAGAATAGCTGAGACATCCTGTCTGCTGGTAGAGAATAGTAGAGAATAGCTGAGACATCCTGTCTGCTGGAATAGTAGAATAGCTGAGACATCCTGTCTGCTGGTAGAGAATAGTAGAGAATAGCTGAGACATCCTGTCTGCTGGTAGAGAATAGTAGAGAATAGCTGAGACATCCTGTCTGCTGGTAGAGAATAGTAGAGAATAGCTGAGACATCCTGTCTACTGGTAGAGAATAGTAGAGAAATAGCTGAGACATCCTGTCTACTGGTAGAGAATAGTAGAGAATAGCTGAGACATCCTGTCTGCTGGTAGAGAATAGTAGAGAATGAGACATCCTGTCTGCTGGTAGAGAATAGTAGAGAATAGCTGAGACATCCTGTCTACTGGTAGAGAATAGCTGAGACATCCTGTCTACTGGTAGAGAATAGTAGAGAATAGCTGAGACATCCTGTCTGCTGGTAGAGAATAGTAGAGAGAATAGCTGAGACATCCTGTCTGCTGGTAGAGAATAGTAGAGAATAGCTGAGACATCCTGTCTGCTGGTAGAGAATAGTAGAGAATAGCTGAGACATCCTGTCTGCTGGTAGAGAATAGTAGAGAATAGCTGAGACATCCTGTCTACTGGTAGAGAATAGTAGAGAATAGCTGAGACATCCTGTCTGCTGGTAGAGAATAGCTGAGACATCCTGTCTACTGGTAGAGAATAGTAGAGAATAGCTGAGACATCCTGTCTGCTGGTAGAGAATCCTGTCTGCTGGTAGAGAATAGTAGAGAATAGCTGAGACATCCTGTCTGCTGGTAGAGAATAGTAGAGAATAGCTGAGACATCCTGTCTGCTGGTAGAGAATAGCTGAGACATCCTGTCTGCTGGTAGAGAATAGTAGAGAATAGCTGAGACATCCTGTCTGCTGGTAGAGAATAGTAGAGAATAGCTGAGACATCCTGTCTGCTGGTAGAGAATAGCTGAGACATCCTGTCTGCTGGTAGAGAATAGTAGAGAATAGCTGAGACATCCTGTCTGCTGGTAGAGAATAGTAGAGAATAGCTGAGACATCCTGTCTGCTGGTAGAGAATAGTAGAGACATCCTGTCTGCTGGTAGAGCTGAGACATCCTGTCTGCTGGTAGAGAATAGTAGAGAATAGCTGAGACATCCTGTCTGCTGGTAGAGAATAGCTGAGACATCCTGTCTGCTGGTAGAGAATAGCTGAGACATCCTGTCTGCTGGTAGAGAATAGTAGAGAATAGCTGAGACATCCTGTCTGCTGGTAGAGAATAGCTGAGACATCCTGTCTGCTGGTAGAGAATAGTAGTAGAGACATCCTGTCTGAGACTGAGACATCCTGTCTACTGGTAGAGAATAGTAGAGAATAGCTGAGACATCCTGTCTGCTGGTAGAGAATAGCTGAGACATCCTGTCTGCTGGTAGAGAATAGTAGAGAATAGCTGAGACATCCTGTCTACTGGTAGAGAATAGTAGAGAATAGCTGAGACATCCTGTCTGCTGGTAGAGAATAGTAGAGAATAGCTGAGACATCCTGTCTGCTGGTAGAGAATAGTAGAGAATAGCTGAGACATCCTGTCTGCTGGTAGAGAATAGTAGAGAATAGCTGAGACATCCTGTCTGCTGGTAGAGAATAGTAGAGAATAGCTGAGACATCCTGTCTGCTGGTAGAGAATAGTAGAGAATAGCTGAGACCTGTCTCTGGTGTCTACTGGTAGAGAATAGTAGAGAATAGCTGAGACATCCTGTCTGCTGGTAGAGAATAGTAGAGGTAGAGAATATAGCTGAGACATCCTGTCTACTGGTAGAGAATAGTAGAGAATAGCTGAGACATCCTGTCTGCTGGTAGAGAATAGTAGAGAATAGCTGAGACATCCTGTCTGCTGAGAGAATAGCTGAGACATCCTGTCTGCTGGTAGAGAATAGTCTGCTGGTAGAGAATAGCTGAGACATCCTGTCTGCTGGTAGAGAATAAGACGTCCTAGGTAGAGAATAGCTGAGACGTCCTGTCTGCTGGCTGAGCCATCCAATCTTCACTAAAGGACCGTGTTCAAAACATTAAGAAAACCTTCCAAATACTGAGTTACAGTCTTGATACAAACGGGGGAAACGGTTGGTAGCGTAGAGAGAAAAAGACATCCTGTCTGCTGGTAGAGAATAGCTGAGACATTGCAGTTCTATAGACACAAACCTGGTGAATAGTAGCTGAGACATCCTGTCACCTACTATCCTGTCCAAAGAGAATACCGACGACATTCAAAGGCACTTAAATATTTTTGCCTTGCCCATAGAGAATAGCACCCTCTGAATGGCAGACATACACAATCCATGTCTACTGGTAGAGATAGTGTCTCAAGGCTTAAAAATCTTTCCTTCAGACCAGGTCTCCTCTCTGAGACATCCTTCATCTACACTGATTGAAGTGGATTTAACAGGTGACATCAATAAGGGATCATAGATTTCACCTGGATTCATCTGGTCAGTCTATGTCATGGAAAGAGCAGGTGTTCTTAATGTTTTGTAGCACTCAGGGTATATTGACTACAGTATGAGAGCCTTTTAATAGAGCAGGACAAAGGGAGGAGGGAGGGGAATAGAGAGAGAGGAAGAATAGACATCCTGTCTGCTGGTGAGAATAGAGAGAACTAGACATCCTGGAAGGGGAAGACAGAGGAAATAGGGGAAGACATCCTGTCTGCTGGTAGAGAATAGGAAATAGCTGGGAGGGAAGAGAGAGTCTACTGGTAGAGAATAGTAGAGGAAGGAGAGATCAGAGGAGGAGAATCCTACCAAGAGAAGACATCCTGTCTGCTGGTAGGAGTAGAATAGTAGAAGACATCCTGTCTACTGGTAGAAGAATAGAGTAGAGAGAATAGAAGGCTGAGACATCCTGTCTGCTGGTAGAGAATAGAGAGAAGGAGACATCCTGTCTACTGGTAGAGAATAGAGAGAATCAGATATATGAGAAGCTGAGAAGTAGAGAGAGAGAGGAAGGAGAAGAGAATAGAGAGAATAGTAGAGAATAGGACATCCTGAGAGAATAGTAGAGAATAGAGAGAGGAAGACAGAGGAAGACTGCTGGTATAGAAGAGACATCCTGTCTGCTGAGAGAAGTACTATCTATCTAGCTAGACCAGACATAGAGGATCAAAATAGAATCAGATCCAATCAGATTTGGAGGAGGGCCACTGCACCCTGTCTGCACAGAAACCAGGTCTTCAGATACAAAACACGCTACCAATCAGAACAGCAACAAACACATAATAGCAGATATAGTACTTGACACACCCTAAATCACATTCACACAAAAAAAGTACTTTTCACACATCACAAATTTAACAGTACATCACACATTCATCTGGTCAGATACATGGAAAGAGCACTACACTCTGCAGCCATGAAGAGAAAAGAGATAAGAACTCACATACTGCAGAGGATAGCTAAGAGAGCACACACAATCAGATAGAGGACACACACACACACACACAAGACAGAATTCTGACACATCCAATCACACACACACAGACACACACGAACACACACACATCACACACACATATATAGTACACACACACACAACACACTACACACACACAGATATCACAGTATTACATATAGAATACACTGCAGCAGAGTGGTGAAAGAACAGGAGATTTTAACAGTCAGAGGGGAGCAACAGAGGGATCCTCTCCAGCAGGATCAGAATTACTATAGAATACACCCCATCCAATCAGATATCTTGTATTACCATATAGAATACACCCCCTCCAATCAGATATCACAGAATTACCATATAGAATACACCCCACCCAATCAGATATATTAGTATTACACAATCAGATAGAATACACATATAGAAACCCTCCAATCAGATATATAGTATTAACATATAGATTACACCCCTCCAATCAGATATATAGTATATCATATAGAATACACCCCCATCCAATCAGATATATAGTATTAACATATAGAATACACCCCATCCAATCAGATATCACAGTATTACCATATAGAATACACCCCAATCAGATATCAATCATATAGAATATATAATCAGATTACCATATAGAATACACCCCATCCAATCAGATATATAGTACTATCATATAGAATACACCCCATCCAATCAGATATATAGTACTATCATATAGAATACACCCCATCCAATCAGACATCACAGAATTACCATATAGAATACACCCCATCCAATCAGATATATAGTACTATCATATAGAATACACCCCATCCAATCAGATATATAGTACTATCATATAGAATACACCCCATCCAATCAGATATAGTACTACATATAGAATATACCCCATCCAATCAGATATCACAGTACTATCATATAGAATACACCCCATCCAATCAGATATCACAGAATTATCATATAGAATACACCCCATCCAATCAGATATCACACTATATATAGAATACACCCCATACATATAGAATACACACCCATCCAATCAGATATATACACTACATATAGAATACACCCCATCCAATCAGATATCACATATAGAATACACCTGGATCCAATCAGATATCAGTCTGTGTCATAGAATACACCCATCCAATCAGATATCACAGAATTATCATATAGAATACACCCCATCCAATCAGATATATAGTACTATCATATAGAATATCCCCATCCAATCAGATATCACAGAATAATCCATAATCAGATAGAATATAGACCCCATCCAATCAGATATCACATCATATATAGAAAACACCCCATCCAATCAGATATATATAGAATACACCCCATCCAATCAGATATACAGTACTACCATATAGAATACACATCCAATCAGATATACAGTATTACCATATAGAATACACCCCAAATCAGATATCACACTACTACATATAGAATACACCCCATCCAATCAGATATATAGTACTATCATATAGAATACACCCCATCCAATCAGATATCACAGAATTACCATATAGAATACACCCCCTCCAATCAGATATCACAGAATTACCATATAGAATACACCCCATCCAATCAGACATCACACTACTATCATATAGAATACACCCATCCAATCAGATATATAGTACTATCATATACAATCACACCCATATAGAATACACCCCATCCAATCAGATATATAGTACTATCATATAGAATACACCCCATCCAATCAGATATATAGTACTATCATATAGAATACACCCCATCCAATCAGATATATAGTACTATCATATAGAATACACCCCATCCAATCAGATATCACACTACTATCATATAGAATACACCCCATCCAATCAGATATCAGAATAACCATATAGAATACACCCCATCCAATCAGATATATAGTACTATCATATAGAATACACCCCATCCAATCAGATATCACAGTATTATCATATAGAATACACCCCATCCAATCAGATATATAGTACTATCATATAGAATACACCCCATCCAATCAGATATATAGTACTACCATATAGAATACACCCCATCCAATCAGATATACAGAATACATATAGAATACACCCCATCCAATCAGATATCACAGAATACCATATAGAATACATCCCCTCCAATCAGATATATAATATAGAATACATCCCTCCAATCATATAGAATACACCCCCTCCAATCAGATATATAGTCCACCCCATCCAATCAGATATCACAGATTACCATATAGAATACATCCCCATCCAATCAGATATACAGAATTACCATATATAGAATACACCCCATCCAATCAGATATATTATCATATAGAATACACCCCATCCAATCAGATATATAGTACTATCATATAGAATACACCCCATCCAATCAGATATATAGTATTATCATATAGACTATCATCCAATCAGAATACATATAGAATACACACCATCCAATCAGACATCACAGAATTACCATATAGAATACACCCCATCCAATCAGATATATAGTACTATCATATAGAATACACCCCATCCAATCAGATATCACACTACTATCATATAGAATACACCCCATCCAATCAGATATATAGTACTATCATATAGAAAACACCCCATCCAATCAGATATAAAGTACATCACAGAATTATCATATAGAATACACCCCATCCAATCAGATATCACAGATATATAGTACTATCATATAGAATACACCCCTCCAATCAGACATCCAGATTACAGACTATCATATATTACCACTATAGAATACACCCCATCCAATCAGATATATATCATATAGAATACACCCCATCCAATCAGATATATAGTACTATCATATAGAATACACCCCATCCAATCAGATATCACACTACTATCATATAGAATACATCCCATCCAATCAGATATCACAGTATTACCATATAGAATACACCCCCTCCAATCAGACATCACACTACTATCATATAGAATACATCCCATCCAATCAGATATCACACTATTATCATATAGAATACACTCCCTCCAATCAGATATATAGTATTAACATAGAGAATACACCCCCTCCAATCAGATATATAGTATTAACATAGAGAATACACCCCATCCAATCAGATATCACAGTATTACCATATAGAATACATCCCCTCCAATCAGATATCACAGTATTACCATATAGAATACACCCCCTCCAATCAGATATCACAGTATTACCATATAGAATACACCCCATCCAATCAGATATCACTGAATTACCATATAGAATACACCCCCTCCAATCAGATATCACAGAATTACCATATAGAATACACCCCCTCCAATCAGACATCACAGAATTACCATATAGAATACATATAGAATACATCCCATCCAATCAGATATCAATCAGATATCACAGATATTACCATATAGAATACATCCAATCAGACTCCAATCAGATATCACAGATATTACCATATAGAATACATCCCATCCAATCAGATATCACAGAGATTACCATATAGAATACATCCTCCAATCAGATATCCCATCAATCAGATATTACCATATAGAATACACCACCTCCAATCAGACATCACAGAATTACCATATAGAATACATCCCCTCCAATCAGATATCACAGAATTACCATATAGAATACACCCCCTCCAATCAGATATCACAGAATTACCATATAGAATACACCACCTCCAATCAGACATCACATAATTACCATATAGAATACACCCCATCCTCCAATCAGATATCACAGAATTACCATATAGAATACACCACCTCCAATCAGACATCACATAATTACCATATAGAATACATCCCCTCCAATCAGATATCACAGAATTACCATATAGAATACACCCTCCAATCAGACATCACAATCATATAGATAATCACCAATCAGATATATAGTACTATCATATAGAATACACCCTCCAATCAGACATCCAATCAGATATCACAGTATTACCATATAGAATACATCCAATCAGATATCACACTATCACTATCACACTATATATAGAATACACATATCCAATCAGAATACACCCCATCCAATCAGATATCACAATAGAATACACCATATAGAATACCAATCAGATATCAGAATACATCCACTCCAATCAGATATCACAGTCATTACCATATAGAATACACCAATCAGATATCATAGTATTACCATATAGAATACACCCCATCCAATCAGATATCACAGAATTACCATATAGAATACACCCCTGAATCAGATATCACACCATCATATAGAATACACCCCTGTCCAATCCAATATAGTACAGAGACATCACAGAATTACCATATACACCCCCTCCAATCAGATATCACAGTATTACCATATAGAATACACCCCTCCAATCCAATCAGATATATAGAATACTATCATATAGAATACATCCCATCCAATCAGATATATCACACTATTACACATATAGAATACACATATAGAATACCCCTCCAATCAGATATATAGTATTACCATATAGAATACACCCCCTCCAATCAGATATCATATAGAATACATCCCATCCATATCAGATATCACAGTCCAATTATATATAATATCATATAGAATACATCCTCCAATCATATAGAATACACCCTCCAATCAGATATTAGTACCATATAGAATACACCATCCCTCCAATCAGATATCACAGAATTACCATATCCAATCAGATATACATCCCATCCAATATACCATATCCATATCACAGATATTACCATATAGAATACACCCCATCCAATACTATCATATAGAATACACCCCATCCAATCAGATATTACTATCATATAGAATACACCCCATCCAATCAGATATCACACTTACTATCATATAGAATACACCCCTCCAATCAGATATCACAGTACTACCATATAGAATACATCCCCATCCAATCAGATATACACTACTATCATATAGAATACACCCCATCCAATCAGATATATAGTACTATCATATAGAATACACCCCCTCCAATCAGACATCAATCAGATATATATACTATCATATAGAATACATCCCATCCAATCAGATATCACAGAATTACCATATAGAATACACCCCATCCAATCAGATATCACACTAATATATAGAATACACCTCCAATCAGATATCACACATTATAGATAGAATACACCCCTCCAATCAGATATCATATTAACATATAGAATACACCCCATCCAATCAGATATATAGTACTATCATATAGAATACACCCCATCCAATCAGATATCATCATATAGATATTACTGGCATATAGAATACATCCTCCAATCAGATATCACAGTCCAATCAGATATATAGTACCATATAGAATACACCCTCCAATCAGATATCACAGAATTACCATATAGAATACATCCCCTCCAATCAGACATCACATATACTTACCATATATAATACACCCCCCATCCAATCAGATATATACACATGAATCACCTCCAATTACTATCATATAGAATACATCCCCTCCAATCAGATATCACAGAATTACCATATAGAATACACCCCCTCCAATCAGATATCACAGTATTACATATAGAATACATCCCTGTCCAATCAGATATCACAGTATTATCATATAGAATACACTCCTCCAATCAGATATCATAGTATTAACATATACACCATCCAATCAGACATCACACAGTATTACCAATAGAATACCATATAGAACATGTCATACATCCCTCCAATCAGATATCACAGTAGACCATATAGGTCCCCATCCAATCAGATATCACTGAATTACCATATAGAATACACCCCTCCAATCAGATCTGAAAACATAGAATACATCCCCTCCAATCAGATATCACAGCTTACCATATAGAATACACCCTCCACCAATATGAATTTAATAACCATCCAATCAGACATCACATAATTACCATATAGAATACATCCTCCAATCAGATATCACAGATATTACCATATAGAATACATCCCTCCAATCAGATATCACAGAATTACCATATAATACATCATCACATTTATATTATAGAATACATCCAATCCAAAATATACAATCAGATATCACAGAATCCATATAGAATACACCCCACTCAATAAAGTAATTTGTAGAATACATTTCCAATCAGATATCACAGAATTACTATATAGACAAAAAATATACCATATAGAATACACCACCTCCAATCAGACATCACAAATTCAAAAATATTTATCAGATATAACAGAATTATCATTATACACATTATGATATACATTTATAGAATACACCCCCTCCATCAGATATCAAATGTCAAAATATTTTATTTATAATGTCAACAAAAAAAATATATGGAACCTGCAACAAATTTATAATTCAACATCATTATATCATTATGATATAATTTATAATTAAAAAAATTCAAAATATTTTATTTATAATTCAACTAATAAAACATATTTTATTTATAATTCAACAAATGTTTATTTTATTTATAATTCAACAAATTAAAAATGTTTTATTTATAATTCAACAAATTAAAAATATTTTATTTATTATTCAAAACATTTAAAATATTTTATTTATAATTCAACAAATGTAAAATATTTGACTGAATTACAGTTCATATTAAGAAATGAATTCATTTGGCCCTGATCTATGGATTTCACATGACTGAGCAGGGGCACAGCCATGGGTGGGCCTGGCTCCCCAGTGGGTGGGCCCATGCCCTCCCAGGCCCACCCATGGCTGTGCCCCTGCTCAGACAATCAGAAAACTCCCCCTCTCAGACGATCACGCAGGTGAAGAAGCCTGGGTTGACATGGTTACACATGGTCTGAATATGTAAAGCCGGTTGCCCATACTGCCAAATTCTCTGACAATGTCGTTAGTGGTGGCTTACGGTAGAGAAATGAACATTTAATTCACTGCCAACAGTCCTGGTGAACATTCATGCAGTCAGCATTCTAATTGTACGCTCCATCAAAACTTGAGACATCTGTGGCATTGTGTTGCGTGAAAAGAATGCACATTTTAGAGTGGACTTTTATTGTCTCCAGCACAAGGTGCACCTGTGTAATGTTGAATCAGCTTCTTGATATGCCACACCTGTGAGTTGGATGGATTATGTTGACAAAGGAGAAAATGCTCACGAACAGGGACGTAAACAAATTTGTACTGAACATTTGAGAGAAATAAGGTATTGTGGGATATGGAACATTTCTGGGATTTTTCCTTTCAGCTCATGAAACACGGGGCCAACACTTTACATGTTGTGTTTACATTAAGAATTTACAGTGTTACAGCATTAGGAATGATTTGTTAAAAAAGTTTGAAAAGTCCAATAAATGTCGTTCCACTTCATGATTGTGTCCCACTTGTTGTTGATTCTTCACAAAAAAATACAGTTTTATATCTTTATGTTTGAAGCTTGAAATGTGGCAAAAGGTCGCAAAGTTCAAGGGGGCCTGATTACTGCAAGGCACTGTATATACTGTCCTGTTCTGTATATATAATGTCCTGTCCTGTCCTGTATATATATTGTCCTGTCCTGTCCTGTATATATACTGTCCTGTCCTGTATATATAATGTCCTGTCCTGTCCTGTATATATACTGTCCTGTCCTGTCCTGTATATATACTGTCCTGTCCTGTATATATATATACTGTCCTGTCCTGTCCTGTATATATACTGTCCTGTCCTGTATATATACTGTCCTGTCCTGTCCTGTATATATACTGTCCTGTCCTGTCCTGTATATATATACTGTCCTGTCCTGTATATATAATGTCCTGTCCTGTCCTGTATATATACTGTCCTGACCTGTCCTGTCCTGTATATATACTGTCCTGTCCTGTCCTGTATATATACTGTCCTGTCCTGTCCTGTATATATACTGTCCTGTCCTGTATATATAATGTCCTGTCCTGTCCTGTATATATACTGTCCTGTCCTGTCCTGTCCTGTATATATACTGTCCTGTCCTGTATATATACTGTCCTGTCCTGTCCTGTATATATATATACTGTCCTGTCCTGTCCTGTATATATACTGTCCTGTCCCTGTATATATACTGTCCTGTCCTGTCCTGTATATATACTGTCCTGTCCTGTCCTGTATATATACTGTCCTGTCCTGTCCTGTATATATACTGTCCTGTCCTGTATATATATATATCCTGTCCTGTCCTGTCCTGTATATATACTGTCCTGTCCTGTCCTGTCCTGTCCTGTATATATACTGTCCTGTCCTGTCCTGTATATATATATACTGTCCTGTCCTGTATATATACTGTCCTGTCCTGTATATATACTGTCCTGTCCTGTATATATACTGTCCTGTCCTGTCCTGTCCTGTCCTGTATATATACTGTCCTGTCCTGTCCTGTATATATACTGTCCTGTCCTGTCCTGTATATATACTGTCCTGTCCTGTCCTATATATATACTGTCCTGTCCTGTCCTGTATATATACTGTCCTGTCCTGTATATATACTGTCCTGTCCTGTATATATACTGTCCTGTCCTGTCCTGTATATATACTGTCCTGTCCTGTCCTGTATATATACTGTCCTCCTGTCCTGTCCTGTATATATACTGTCCTGTCCTGTCCTGTATATATACTGTCCTGTCTGTCCTGTCCTGTATATATACTGTCCTGTCCTGTATATATAACCTGTCCTGTCCTATATATATACTGTCCTGTCCTGTATATATACTGTCCTGTCCTGTATATATACTGTCCTGTCCTGTATATATACTGTCCTGTATATATACTGTCCTGTCCTGTCCTATATACTGTCCTGTCCTGTCCTGTCCTGTCCTGTATATATACTGTCCTGTCCTGTCCTGTATATATACTGTCCTGTCCTGTATATATACTGTCCTGTCCTGTTATATGTCCTGTATATATATATACTGTCCTGTCCTGTATATATACTGTCCTGTCCTGTCCTGTATATATACTGTCCTGTCCTGTATATATATACTGTCCTGTCCTATATATATACTGTCCTGTCCTGTTCTGTCCTGTATATATACTGTACTGTCCTGTCCTGTATATATACTGTACTGTCCTGTCCTGTATATACTGTCCTGTCCTGTATATATACTGTCCTGTCCTGTATATATACTGTCCTGTCCTGTATATATACTGTCCTGTCCTGTCCTGTATATATACTGTACTGTCCTGTCCTGTATATACTGTCCTGTCCTGTATATATACTGTCCTGTCCTGTATATATACTGTCCTGTCCTGTCCTGTATATATACTGTCCTGTCTGTCCTGTCCTGTATATATACTGTCCTGTCCTGTATATATATACTGTCCTGTCCTGTCCTGTATATATACTGTCCTGTCCTGTCCTGTCCTGTATATATACTGTCCTGTCCTGTATATATACTGTCCTGTCCTGTCCTGTATATATACTGTCCTGTCCTGTCCTGTATATATACTGTCCTGTCCTGTCCTGTATATATACTGTCCTGTCCTGTCCTGTCCTGTATATATACTGTCCTGTCCTGTATATATAATGTCCTGTCCTGTCCTGTATATATACTGTCCTGTCCTGTATATATATACTGTCCTGTCTGTCCTGTATATATACTGTCCTGTCCTGTCCTGTATATATACTGTCCTGTCCTGTCCTGTATATATACTGTCCTGTCCTGTCCTGTATATATACTGTCCTGTCCTGTATATATACTGTCCTGTCCTGTATATATACTGTCCTGTCCTGTCCTGTATATATACTGTCCTGTCCTGTCCTGTATATATACTGTCCTGTCCTGTCCTGTATATATACTGTCCTGTCCTGTATATATACTGTCCTGTCCTGTCCTGTATATATACTGTCCTGTCCTGTCCTATATACTGTCCTGTCCTGTCCTGTCCTGTCCTGTATATATACTGTCCTGTCCTGTATATATACTGTCCTGTCCTGTATATATACTGTCCTGTCCTGTCCTGTCCTGTCCTGTATATATACTGTCCTGTCCTGTCCTGTATATATACTGTCCTGTCCTGTATATATACTGTCCTGTCCTGTATATATACTGTCCTGTCCTGTCCTATATACTGTCCTGTCCTGTCCTGTATATATACTGTCCTGTCTGTCCTGTCCTCCTGTATATATACTGTCCTGTCCTGTCCTGTATATATATGTCCTGTCCTGTATATATACTGTCCTGTCCTGTCCTGTATATATAATGTCCTGTCCTGTCCTGTATATATACTGTCCTGTCCTGTCCTGTCCTGTCCTGTATATATACTGTCCTGTCCTGTATATATACTGTCCTGTCCTGTCCTGTCCTGTATATATAATGTCCTGTCCTGTCCTGTATATATACTGTCCTGTCCTGTATATATACTGTCCTGTCCTGTCCTGTATATATACTGTCCTGTCCTGTCCTGTCCTGTATATATACTGTCCTGTCCTGTATATATACTGTCCTGTCCTGTATATATACTGTCCTGTCCTGTCCTGTATATATACTGTCCTGTCCTGTCCTGTATATATACTCTCCTGTCCTGTATATATAATGTCCTGTCCTGTCCTGTATATATACTGTCCTGTCCTGTCCTGTATATATAATATCCTGTCCTGTCCTGTATATATAATGTCCTGTCCTGTATATATAATGTCCTGTCCTGTATATATATACTGTCCTGTCCTGTCCTGTCCTGTATATATCCTGTCCTGTCCTGTATATATAACGTCCTGTCCTGTATATATACTGTCCTGTCCTGTCCTGTATATATAATGTCCTGTCCTGTCCTGTATATATAATATCCTGTCCTGTCCTGTATATATAATGTCCTGTCCTGTATATATAATGTCCTGTCCTGTCCTGTATATATACTGTCCTGTCCTGTATATATACTGTCCTGTCCTGTATATATATACTGTCATGTCCTGTATATATATATATATACTGTCCTGTCCTGTCCTGTATATATACTGTCCTGTCCTGTATATATACTGTCCTGTCCTGTATATATACTGTCCTGTCCTCTCCTGTCCTGTCCTGTATATATACCGTCCTGTCCTGTATATATATACTGTCCTGTCCTGTATATATTCTGTCCTGTCCTGTATATATACTGTCCTGTCCTGTCCTGTCCTGTATATATACTGTCCTGTCCTGTCCGGTCCTGTATATATATACTGTCCTGTCCTGTCCTGTCTATATACTGTCCTGTCCTGTCCTGTCCTATATATATACTGTCCTGTCCTGTCCTGTATATATACTGTCCTCTCCTGTCCTGTATATATACTGTCCTGTCCTGTCCTGTATATATAATGTCCTGTCCTGTATATATAATGTCCTGTCCTGTATATATACTGTCCTGTCCTGTCCTGTATATATATACTGTCCTGTCCTGTCCTGTATATATACTGTCCTGTCCTGTATATATACTGTCCTGTCCTGTCCTGTCCTGTATATATATACTGTCCTGTCCTGTATATATACTGTCCTGTCCTGTATATATATATACTGTCCTGTCCTGTCCTGTATATATATACTGTCCTGTCCTGTATATATAATGTCCTGTCCTGTATATATACTGTCCTGTCCTGAATAATAACTGTCCTGTCCTGTCCTGTATATATACTGTCCTGTCCTGTCCTGTCCTGTATATATACTGTCCTCTCCTGTCCTGTATATATACTGTCCTGTCCTGTCCTGTATATATAATGTCCTGTCCTGTATATATAATGTCCTGTCCTGTCCTGTATATATACTGTCCTGTCCTGTCCTGTCCTGTATATATACTGTCCTGTCCTGTCCTGTATATATACTGTCCTGTCCTGTCCTGTATATATACTGTCCTGTCCTGTATATATACTGTCCTGTCCTGTATATATAATGTCCTGTCCTGTCCTGTATATATACTGTCCTGTCCTGTCCTGTATATATACTGTCCTGTCCTGTCCTGTATATATACTGTCCTGTCCTGTCCTGTATATATACTGTCCTGTCCTGTCCTGTATATATATATATACTGTCCTGTCCTGTATATATACTGTCCTGTCCTGTCCTGTATATATACTGTCCTGCCCTGTCCTGTATATATACTGTCCTGTCCTGTCCTGTATATATACTGTCCTGTCCTGTCCTGTATATATATATATGTATATATACTGTCCTGTCCTATACTGTCCTGTCCTGTCCTGTATATATACTGTCCTGTCCTGTCCTGTATATATACTGTCCTGTCCTGTATATATACTGTCCTGTCCTGTATATATACTGTCCTGTCCTGTCCTGTCCTGTATATATACTGTCCTCTCCTCTGTGTGTGTGTGTGTGTCCTGTGTGTCCTGTGTGTCCTGTGTGTGTGTGTGTGTGTGTGTGTGTGTGTGTGTGTGTGTGTGTGTGTGCCACTGTGAGGGCAGTAGATAGCAGAACAGAACGTCACACTAACATACAGTGACAAAGGACATATGACATACCTCTACTCCTACAGGCTACAGAGAGATGGATGGAGAGAGAGAAGGACATGGAGAGAGAGAGAGAGAGAGAGAGAGGGGGAGAGAGAGAAGGATATGGAGAGAGAGAGAGAGAGAGAGGGAGAGAGGAGAAGGACATGGAGAGAGAGTGAGAGAGAGAGAGAGAGAGGAGAGAGAGAGAGGACATGGAGAGAGAGAGAGAGAGAGAGAGAGGGAGAGAGAGAGAAGGACATGGAGAGAGAGAGAGAGAGAGGAGAGAGAGAGAGGACAGGAGAGAGAGAGAGAGAGGAGATGTGAGCAGAGTAGAAGAGGAGGAAGAGGAGGTATGAGCAGAGTAGAGGAGGAGGAGGAGGAGGAAGAGGAGGAAGAGGAGGTATGTCCAGAGTAGAGGAGGAGGAGGTATGAACAGAGTAGAAGAGTAGGTATGAACAAGACTAGAGGAGGAGGAGGAGGAGGAGGTATGAACCGAGTAGAGGAGGAGGAGGAGGAGGTATGAACAGAGTAGAGGAGGTGGAGGGGGAGGAGGTATGAACAGTCGAGAGGAGGAGGAGGAGGTGGTATGAACAGA
>NW_027016141.1:196867-226867 GCF_036934945.1 Oncorhynchus masou masou | reverse complement strand
TGCAGCTGCTCTCCCTCCTCACTACCTTCCCACTGCAACTCCCTGTTGACCAGGCTACAGCTGCTCTCCCTCCTCACTACCTTCCCACTGCAACTCCCTGTTGACCAGGCTGCAGCTGCTCTCCCTCCCTCACTACCTTCCCACTGCAACTCCCTGTTGACAACTACCTTCACACTGTCCCTGAGACCAGGCTGCAGCTGCTCTCCCTCCCCCTCCCTCACTACCTTCCCACTGCAACTCCCTGTTGACCAGGCTGCAGCTGCTCTCCCTCCTCACTACCTTCCACTCCCCCTGTTGACCAGGCTGCAGGTACTACCTTCACACTGCAACTCCCTGTTGACCAGGCTGCAGCTGATCTCCCTCCCTCACTACCTTCACACTGCAACTCCCTGTAGACCAGGCTGCAGCTGCAGATCTCTCCTCACTGCTCTCCCCTCCCTCCCCTCACTACCTTCCCACTGCAACTCCCTGTAGACCAGGCTGCAGCTGCTCTCCCTCCCTCCCTCACTACCTTCCCTCCCTCCCTCCCTCCCTCCCTCCTCCCTCCCTCACTACCTTCCCACTGCTACTCCACTCTCTGTTGACCAGGCTGCAGCTGCTCTCCTCCCTCCCCTCCCTCCCTCCCTCACTACCTTCCCACTGCAACTCCACTCCCTGTAGACCAGGCTGCAGCTGCTCTCCCTCCCTCCCTCCCTCACTACCTTCCCACTGCAACTCCTCCCTGTAGACCAGGCTGCAGCTGCTCTCCCTCCTCCCTCCCTCCCTCACTACCTTCCCACTGCAACTCCACTCCCTGTAGACCAGGCTGCAGCTGCTCTCCCTCCCTCCCTCCCCTCACTACCTTCCCACTGCAACTCCCTGTCTCTCCCTCCCCCTCTCTACCTTCCCACTGCAACTCCACTCCCTGTTGACCAGGCTGCAGCTGCTCTCCTCCCTCCCTCCTCACTACCTTCCCACTGCAACTCCACTCCCTGTAGACCAGGCTGCAGCTGCTCTCCTCCCTCCCTCCCTCACTACCTTCCCACTGCAACTCCCTGTTGACCAGGCTGCAGCTGCTCTCCCTCCCTCACTACCTTCCCACTGCAACTCCACTCCCTGTAGACCAGGCTGCAGCTGCTCTCCCTCCCTCCCTCCCTCCCTCACTACCTTCCCACTGCAACTCCACTCCCTGTAGACCAGGCTGCAGCTGCTCCCCCCTCCCTCTCTCCCTCCTCACTACCTTCCCACTGCAACTCCACTCCCTGTAGATCAGGCTGCAGCTGCTCTCCCTCCCTCCCTCCCTCACTACCTTCCCACTGCAACTCCACTCCCTGTAGACCAGGCTGCAGCTGCTCTCCCTCCCTCCCTCCCTCCCTCACTACCTTCCCACTGCAACTCCACTCCCTGTAGATCAGGCTGCAGCTGCTCTCCCTCCCTCCCTCCCTCACTACCTTCCCACTGCAACTCCCTGTAGACCAGGCTGCAGCTGCTCTCCCTCCCTCCCCATCACTACCTTCCCTCTCTCTCTCCCTCCCTCCCTCCCTCCCTCCCTCACTACCTTCCCACTGCTACTCCACTCTCTGTTGACCAGGCTGCAGCTGCTCTCCCTCCCTCCCTCCCTCCCTCACTACCTTCCCACTGCAACTCCACTCCCTGTAGACCAGGCTGCAGCTGCTCTCCCTCCCTCCCTCCTCCCTCACTACCTTCCCACTGCAACTCCACTCCCTGTAGACCAGGCTGCAGCTGCTCTCCCTCCCTCCCTCCTCACTACCTTCCCACTGCAACTCCACTCCCTGTAGACCAGGCTGCAGCTGCTCTCCTCCCTCCCTCCCTACCTCACTACCTTCCCACTGCAACTCCACTCCCTGTAGACCAGGCTGCCGCTGCTCTCCTCCCTCCCTCCCTCACTACCTTCCCACTGCTACTCCACTCCCTGTAGACCAGGCTGCAGCTGCTCTCCCTCCCTCACTACCTTCCCTCCCTCACTACCTTCCCACTGCAACTCCACTCCCTGTAGACCAGGCTGCAGCTGCTCTCCCTCCCTCCCTCCCTCACTACCTTCCCACTGCAACTCCACTCCCTGTAGACCAGGCTGCAGCTGCTCTCCCTCCCTCCCTCCCTCACTACCTTCCCACTGCAACTCCACTCCCTGTTGACCAGGCTGCAGCTGCTCTCCCTCCCTCCCTCCCTCACTACCTTCCCACTGCAACTCCACTCCCTGTTGACCAGTTGCAGCTGCTCTCCCTCCCTCCCTCTCTCCCTCCCTCACTACCTTCCCACTGCAACTCCACTCCCTGTAGACCAGGCTGCAGCTGCTCTCTCTCCTCCTCACTACCTTCCCTCTCTCTAATCCCTCCCTCACTACCTTCCCTCTCTCTCTCCCTCCCTCACTACCTTCCCACTGCAACTCCTCTCCCTGTTGACCAGGCTGCAGCTGCTCTCCTCCCTCCCTCCCTCCCTCCCTCCCTCCCTCACTACCTTCCCACTGCAACTCCACTCCCTGTAGACCAGGCTGCAGCTGCTCTCCTCCCTCCCTCCCTCACTACCTTCTACCTTCCACTGCTACTCCACTCCCTTTAGACCAGGCTGCAGCTAATCTCCCCTCCCTCCCTCCCTCACTACCTTCCCACTGCAACTCCACTCCCTGTAGACCAGGCTGCAGCTGCTCTCCCTCCCCCTCCCTCCTCACTACCTTCACACTGGGAACTCCCTGTAGACCAGGCTGCAGCTGCTCTCCCTCCCTCCCTCCCTCACTACCTTCCCACTGCAACTCCAGACATAGGCTGCAGCTGCTCTCCTCCCTCCCTCCCTCCCTCACTACCTTCCCACAACTCCACTCCCATGTAGACCAGGCTGCAGCTGCTCTCTCCCTCCCTACTACCTTCCCTCTCTCTCCCCTCCCTCACTACCTTCCCTCTCTCTCTCATCCCCTCACTACCTTCCCACTGCAACTCCACTCCCTGTTGACCAGGCTGCAGCTGCTCTCCCTCCCTCCCTCCCTCCCTCCCTCCCTCCCTCCCTCCCTCCCTCCCTCCCTCCCATCTCCCTCCCTCCCTCCCTCACTACCTTCCCACTGCAACTCCACTCCCTGTAGACCAGGCTGCAGCTGCTCTCCCTCCCTCCTACCTTCCCTCTCTCTCTCCCTCCCTCACTACCTTCCCTCTAACTCTCTCCCTCCCTCACTACCTTCCCACTGCAACTCCACTCCCTGTTGACCAGGCTGCAGCTGCTCTCCCTCCCTCCATCTCCCTCCTCCCTCCCTCCCTCCCTCCCTCCTCTCCCTCCCTCCTCCCTCCCTCACTACCTTCCCACTGCAACTCCACTCCCTGTTGACCAGGCTGCAGCTGCTCTCCCTCCCTCCCTCTCCTCACTACCTTCCCACTGCAACTCCACTCCCTGTTGACCAGGCTGCAGATGCTACTACCTTCCCACTGCAACTCCCTGTAGACCAGGCTGCAGCTGCTCTCCCTCCCTCCCTCCCCCTCCCTCCCTCCCTCCCTCCCTCCCTCACTACCTTCCCACTGCAACTCCACTGTTGACCAGGCTGCAGCTGCTCTCCCTCCCTCCCTCCCTCCCTCCCTCCCTCCCTCCCTCCTCCCTCCCTCCCTCCCTCCCTCCCTCCCTCACTACCTTCCCACTGCAACTCCACTCCCTGTAGACCAGGCTGCAGCTGCTCTCCCTCCTCCCTCACTACCTTCCCTCTCTCTCTCCCTCCCTCACTACCTTCCCTCCCTCTCTCCCTCCCTCACTACCTTCCCACTGCAACTCCACTCCCTGTTGACCAGGCTGCAGCTGCTCTCCCTCCCCCTCTCCCTCCCTCACTACCTTCCCACTGCAACTCCACTCCCTGTAGACCAGGCTGCAGCTGCTCTCTCTCCCTCCCTCACTACCTTCCCTCTCTCTCTCCCTCCCTCACTACCTTCCCTCTCTCTCTCCCTCCCTCACTACCTTCCCTCTCTCTCTCCCTCCCTCACTACCTTCCCACTGCAACTCCACTCCCTGTAGACCAGGCTGCAGCTGCTATCCCTCCCTCCCTCTCTCCCTCACTACCTTCCCACTGCAACTCCACTCCCTGTAGACCAGGCTGCAGCTGCTCTCCCTCCCTCCCTCCCTCACTACCTTCCCACTGCAACTCCACTCCATGTAGACCAGGCTGCAGCTGCTCTCCCTCCCTCCCTCTCTCCCTCCCTCACTACCTTCCCACTGCAACTCCACTCCCTGTAGACCAGGCTGCAGCTGCTCTCTCTCCCTCCCTCACTACCTTCCCTCTCTCTCTCCCTCCCTCACTACCTTCCCTCTCTCTCTCCCTCCCTCACTACCTTCCCACTGCAACTCCACTCCCTGTTGACCAGGCTGCAGCTGCTCTCCCTCCCTCCCTCCCTCCCTCACTACCTTCCCACTGCAACTCCACTCCCTGTAGACCAGGCTGCAGCTGCTCTCCCTCCCTCCCTCCCTCACTACCTTCCCACTGCTACTCCACTCCCTTTAGACCAGGCTGCAGCTGCTCTCCTCTCCCTCCCTCCCTCACTACCTTCCCACTGCAACTCCACTCCCTGTAGACCAGGCTGCAGCTGCTCTCCCTCCCCCCTCCCTCCCTCACTACCTTCACACTGCAACTCCCTGTAGACCAGGCTGCAGCTGCTCTCCTCTCCCTCCCTCCTCACTACCTTCCCACTGCAACTCCTTTAGACCAGGCTGCAGCTGCTCTCCCTCCCTCCCTCCCTCCCTCACTACCTTCCCACTGCAACTCCACTCCCTGTAGACCAGGCTGCAGCTGCTCTCTCTCCCTCCCCTCACTACCTTCCCCTCTCTCTCCCTCCCTCACTACCTTCCCTCTCTCTCTCCCTCAACACATACCTTCCCACTGCAACTCCACTCCCTGTTGACCAGGCTGCAGCTGCTCTCCCTCCCTCCCTCCCATCCCTCCCTCCCTCCCTCCCTCCCTCCTCCCTCCCTCCCTCCCTCCCTACTACCTTCCCACTGCAACTCCACTCCCTGTAGACCAGGCTGCAGCTGCTCTCTCTCCCTCCCTCACTACCTTCCCTCTCTCTCTCCCTCCCTCACTACCTTCCCTCTCTCTCTCCCTCCCTCACTACCTTCCCTCTCTAACTCCCTCCCTCACTACCTTCCCACTGCAACTCCACTCCCTGTAGACCAGGCTGCAGCTGCTCCTCTCCCCCTCACTACCTTCCCTCTCTCTCTCCCTCCCTCACTACCTTCCCTCTAACCTCCCTCCCTCACTACCTTCCCTCCCTCCCTCCCTCCCTCACTACCTTCCCACTGCATCTCTCCCTGTAGACCAGGCTGCAGCTGCTCTCCCTCCCTCCCTCTCTCCCTCCCTCACTACCTTCCCACTGCAACTCCACTCCCAGACCAGGCTGCAGCTGCTCTCTCTCCCTCCCACTACCTTCCCTCTCTCTCTCCTCCCTCACTACCTTCCCATCTAACTCTCTCCCTCCCTCACTACCTTCCCACTGCAACTCCACTCCCTGTAGACCAGGCTGCAGCTGCTCTCCCCAACCTCCCTAGTACCTTCCCTCTAACTCCTCCCTCCCTCACTACCTTCCCACTCTCCCTCCCTCCCTCACTACTTCCATCTAACCCTCCCTCCTTCCCTCCCTCCCTCCTTCCCTCCCTACTACCTTCCATCTAACCCCTCCCTCACTACCTTCCCAATCTCCCAACACATCCCTCCTTCCATCCCTACTACCTTCCCCCCCTCCCCCATATCTTACCCTTCTCTCTTTCCAGTGGTCTTTCTCCTCTCCCCTGACATCTCATGTGATCTAACTGCCTTGGCTACATTCTCTGACCTAACCCAGCCAATCAGGTCACACCGTGTCCTGGACCTGTACTCCTATTGGCTGAGGTCTCTGACCCGCAACAGCACCATCTGTGTCCCGCCATCATCTGTGAAACCACCTAGGGCTGATAGGCATGCTGGGAAATAGGTCAGCTGGCATGTAACCCTAGAGAGATGGGACTGTACAGCTTCAACACATAGTACTATCTAACCCTAGAGAGATGGGACTAGACTAGACAACACATAGTACTACCATCTAACCCTAGAGAGATGGGACTAGACAACACATAGTAATACCATCTAACCCTAGAGAGATGGGACTAGACAACACATAGTACTACCATCTAACCCTAGAGAGATGGGACTAGACAACACATAGTACTACCATCTAACCCTAGAGAGATGGGACTAGACAACACATAGTACTACCATCTAACCCTAGAGAGATGGGACTGGACTGGACAACACATAGTACTACCATCTAACCCTAGAGAGATGGGACTAGACAACACATAGTACTACCATCTAACCCTAGAGAGATGGGACTGGACTGGACAACACATAGTACTACCATCTAACGATAGAGAGATGGGACTGGACAACACATAGTACTACCATCTAACCCTAGAGAGATGGGACTAGACAACACATAGTACAACCATCTAACCCTGGAGAGATGGGACTAGACAACACATAGTACTACCATCTAACCCTAGAGAGATGGGACTAGACAACACATAGTACTACCATCTAACCCTAGAGAGATGGGACTAGACAACACATAGTACAACCATCTAACCCTAGAGCGATGGGACTAGACAACACATAGTACTACCATCTAACCCTAGAGAGATGGGACTAGACTAGACAACACATAGTACTACCATCTAACCCTAGAGAGATGGGACTAGGCAACACATAGTACTACCATCTAACCCTAGAGAGATGGGACTGGACTAGACAACACATAGTACTACCATCTAACCCTAGAGAGATGGGACTAGACAACACATAGTACTACCATCTAACCCTAGAGAGATGGGACTAGACAACACATAGTACTACCATCTAACCCTAGAGAGATGGGACTAGACAACACATAGTACTACCATCTAACGCTAGAGAGATGGGACTGGACAACACATAGTACTACCATCTAACCCTAGAGAGATGGGACTAGACAACACATAGTACTACCATCTAACCCTAGAGAGATGGGACTAGACAACACATAGTACTACCATCTAACCCTAGAGAGATGGGACTGGACTGGACAACACATAGTACTACCATCTAACCCTAGAGAGATGGGACTAGACAACACATAGTACTACCATCTAACCCTAGAGAGATGGGACTAGACAACACATAGTACTACCATCTAACCCTAGAGAGATGGGACTAGACAACACATAGTACTACCATCTAACCCTAGAGAGATGGGACTAGACAACACATAGTACTACCATCTAACGCTGGAGAGATGGGACTGGACAACACATAGTACTACCATCTAACCCTAGAGAGATGGGACTAGACAACACATAGTACTACCATCTAACCCTAGAGAGATGGGACTAGACAACACATAGTACTACCATCTAACCCTAGAGAGATGGGACTAGACAACACATAGTACTACCATCTAACGCTAGAGAGATGGGACTAGACAACACATAGCACTACCATCTAACCCTAGAGAGATGGGACTAGACAACACATAGTACTACCATCTAACCCTAGAGAGATGGGACTAGACAACACATAGCACTACCATCTAACCCTAGAGAGATGGGACTAGACAACACAAAGTACTACCATCTAACCCTAGAGAGATGGGACTAGACAACACATAGTACTACCATCTAACCCTAGAGAGATGGGACTAGACAACACATAGTACTACCATCTAACCCTAGAGAGATGGGACTAGACAACACATAGTACTACCATCTAACCCTAGAGAGATGGGACTAGACAACACATAGTACTACCATCTAACCCTAGAGAGACAACATGAACTCTCTTCTCTCCTCCTCTCCTCTCCTCTCCCTCTTCTCAAACTCAATCTCCTCTCCTCTCTCTCCTCTCTCTTCTCTAACTCAATATCCTCTCCTCTTCTCCTCTCCTCTCCCTCTTCTCAAACTCAATCTCCTCTCCTCTCTCTCCTCTCTCTTCTCTAACTCAATATCCTCTCCCCTCCTCTCCTCCTCCTCTCTCTTCTCAAACTCATTCTCATCCCCTCTCCTCTCCTCATCAAACTCAATCTCCTCTCCTCTCTTCTCTTCTCTTCTCCTCTTCTCTTCTCTTCTCTCCTCTCCTCTCCTCTCCTCTCCTCTCCTCTCCTCTCCTCTCCTCTCCTCTTTCTTCCAGAATATGTTCTGCTTCTCTCTCTTACAGAATCTGTTCTGCTTCTCTCTCTTCCAGACTATGGTCTACTTCTCTCTCTTCATGATTCTGTTCTGCTTCTTTCTCACAGCTGTAGTCTACTTTCGGTCCTCTTTTCTCACGACTCTGTTCTACTATTCCTGCTCTTTCCGTCCTCCCCGTCCTCTCCCTTTCTATCTTCACACCCCTCTCTCCCCCTCTCCGCCGACTCCCTCGTCAGGCAGATGGGTGGGCAGACCCTGGGCTGGCACACACACACACACACACACACACACACACACACACACACACACACACACACACACACACACACACACACACACACACACACACACACACACACACACACACACACACCTGGCAGGACCTGCAACAACTCCCCCTGCTGTGAGCTGAGTGAAGACAGGATGAGAGAAGAGGAGTTGAACAGAAAGAGAGAGGAGAGATGGCTCATCAAGCCCTCCTTTAGATTTGGAGATCACTAGACCAGGTGGTCCCTCTCTCTCTCTCTCTCTCTCTCTGTCCTCTCCTCTTCCTCCATTCTCTCTCTCTCTCTCTCTCTCTCTCCTCTTCCTCCATTCTTTCTCTCTCTCTTTGTCTCAGTACAGAACAGGTTGCCTGTCTCGGGAAGAAGTTGCTAGGCAGTTAGGAGACAAACTAGTACCATGAGAAAGCAGGTAACAGCAATTCACACGCACACACACACTCACTAACTCACTCACTCACACTCACACACACACACACACACACACACACACACACACACACACACACACACACACACACACACACACACACACACACACACACTCCGTCTCCATGTCTTACTTGTGCAGGGCGAGAGGAGGAACCTTGGAAGTCTTCTCTGGCTGTGTTCCGTAGCAGGAGGTCCGAGCTTCAGGTATTTCTCCGTACTCCTCCAGCATGGCGGAGGCAGCGGACGTGATGATGCCCAGCCCGTCCCTCACCCGCGCCTCCAGAGGGTAGTCCCAGTCCTCAGAGGAGACGGACACCATGCCCGAGGGGAACTCCGCAGGTACCGTCTCGGTGGTGCCGGAGGTCAGGCTGGAGACGATCCAGATGTATCCGAACCCGGTGAGGCCCAGGGAGCGAGCCTCCTCCAGGATAAACACTCCCTCGTCTTTAGAGCAGTACAACACAACCACCGGGGATTGGACCTTCTTCAACATGATTTGACTCTTACTGTCCTCCTCCACAGCATCTAATGTTATGATGTGCTGCAGGTCCCAGCCTACAAAACTACAGGTGGAGAGAGATGGAGAGATGAGATGGAGAGAGATGGAGAGATGAGATGGAGAGAGATGGAGAGATGAGACGGAGAGATGAGATGGAGAGAGAGATGGAGAGAGACGGAGAGAGATGGAGAGAGATGGAGAGAGATTGTGAGATGAAAGAGACGGAGAGAGATGTGGAGAGTTGGAGAGAGATGGGGAGAGATGGGAGAGTTGGAGAGAGATGGAGAGAGATGGGGAGAGATGAACGAGTTGGAGAGAGATGGAGAGAGATGGAGAGAGTTGGAGAGAGATGGAGAAAGATGGAGAGAGATGGAGAGAGATGAGAGAGTTGGAGAGAGATGGAGAGAGATGGAGAGAGATTGTGAGATGAAAGAGACGGAGAGAGATGTGGAGAGTTGGAGAGAGATGGAGAGAGATGAGAGAGTGATGGAGAGAGATGGAGAGAGATGAGAGAGTTGGAGAGAGATGGAGAAAGATGGAGAGAGATGGAGAAAGATGGAGAGAGTTGGAGAGAGATGGAGAAAGATGGAGAGAGATGGAGAGAGATGGAGAGAGATGGAGAAAGATGGAGAGAGATGGAGAGAGATGGAGAGAAATGAGAGAGTTGGAGAGAGTTGGAGAGAGATGGAGAGAGATGGAGAGAGTTGGAGAGAGATGGAGAAAGATGGAGAGAGATGAGAGAGATGAGAGAGATGGAGAGAGATGGAGATAGTTGGAATCCCATATGTTAATGTATATTATATATATCATATGTTAAAACCCCATCTAACGTTATGATTGACACCTGTTAATGTATATTATATATAATCCTATATGTTAATGTGTATATTATATATAATCATATATGTTAATGTATATATATATAATCCTATATGTTAATGTATATTATATATAATCCAATATGTTAATGTATATATACTGCTGTATATAATCCTATATGTTAATGTATATTATATATAATAATATATGTTAATGTATATATTATAATGCATATAATACTATATGTTAATATATATATATATATATATTATACTGTATATGATCCAATATGTTAATGTATATATACTGCTGTATATAATCCTATATGTTAATGTATATATACTGCTGTATATAATCCTATATGTTAATGTATATATACTGCTGTATATAATCCTATATGTTAATATATATATTATACTGTATATGATCCAATATGTTAATGTATATATACTGCTGTATATAATCCTATATGCTAATGTATACTGTATATAATCATATATGTTAATAAAGGTATATTATATATAATCCTATATGTTAATGTATACTGTATATAATCATATATGTTAATAAAGGTATATTATATATAATCCTATATGTTAATGTATACTGTATATAATCATATATGTTAATAAAGGTCTATTATATATAATCATATATGTTAATGTATATTATACTGTATATAATCATATACATTAATGTATATTATATATAATCCTACAGTATATGTTAATGTAGAGTTGAAATAGGAAGTTGGAATACATTTAGGTTGGAGTCATTAAAACATGTTTTTCAACCACTACACAAATGTCTTGTTAACAAACTATAGTTCTGGCAAGTCAGTTAGGACATCTACTTTGTTGCATGAAACAAGTCATTTTTACAACAATTGTTTACAGACAGATTATTTCACTTATAATTCACTGTATCACAATTCCAGTGGGTCAGATGTTTACATACACTAAGTTGACTGTGCCTTTAAACAGCTTGGAATATTCCAGAAAATTATGTCATGGCTTTAGATGCTTCTGATAGGCTAATTGACACCATTTGAGTCAATTGGAAGTGTACCTAAGGATCTTTTCAAGACCGACCTTCAAACCCAGTGCCTCTTTGCTTGACATCATTGGAAAATCAAAAGAAATCAGCCAAAACCACAAAAACATTGTAGACCTCCACAAGTCTGGTTCATCCTTGGGAGCAATTTTCAAACACCTGAAGGTACCACGTTCATCTGTACAAACACGCAAGTATAAACACCATGGGACCACGCAGCCTTCATAGCGGTCAGGAAGGAGACGCGTTCTGTCTCCTTGAGATGAACGTACTTTGGAAAAAGCCACTGCTCCAAAACTGCCTAAAAACCCTGACTATGGTTTGCAATTGCACATGGGAACAAAGATCATACTTTTTGTAGAAATGTCCTCTGGTCTTATGAAACAAAATAGAACTGTTTGGCCATAATGACCATTGTGTTTGGAGGAAAAAGGGGGAGAAGGGGGAGGCGCCTTGGTCATTCCCAACCGTATTTTGTGTTTTCGCATATGTTTGGTTAGATCAGGGTGTGACATGGGTTTATTGTATTGTATTTTCGTGATTGGGGAAAAATGTAGTGTTTGGGATTGTCAGTTGATTAGGGGGTGTGTCACGTGTTAAATAGGTTGGCTGCCTGAGGCGGTTCTCAATCAGAGTCAGGTGATTCTCGTTGTCGCTGATTGGGAACCGTATTTAGGTAACCTGGTTTTCCCTTTGTATTTCGTGGGTGATTGTTCCTGTCTCTGTGTTAGTTTCACCAGTCAGGCTGTAATAGGTTTCACGTTCTGTTTGTTGTTTTTGTATTTATTAGTTATTTGTGTATAGTTCGTTCGTTTGTCTTCCTAATAAACATGAGTAACTTACACGCTGCATTTCGATCCGACTCTCCTTCAACAAAAGAAGAACGCCGTTACACATTGTTATGTTTGGAGGAAAAAGGGGGAGAAGAGGGAGGCTTGCAAGCGGAAGAACACATCCCAACCGTGAAGCACGGGGGTGGCAGCATCATGTTGTGGGGGTGCTTTGCTGAAGGAGGGACTAGTGCACTTCACAAAATAGATGGCATCATGAGGAAGGAGAAAAATGTGGATGTTTTGAAGCAACATCTCCAGACATCAGTCAGGAAGTTAAAGCTTGGTCGCAAATGTCACGACTTTCGCTGAAGTCGGTCCCTCACTCCTGGTTCGGCGGTCGACGTCACCGATCTTCTAGCCATCACTGATCCATTTTTCTCATTTTCCATTTGTTTTGTCTTGTCTTCCTTCACACCTGGTTCCAATCCCATGTATTACATGTTGTGAATTTAACCCTCTGTTTCCCCTCATGTCCTTGTCGGAGGTTGTTTGATTGTAGGTTATGTGCAAGTCATGTGTCGGTGTGCGACGGATTTTGTTCCCCACGTTTATTATTTTATTTATTTATTAGTTTATTTTATTAATTATTTTATTTATTATTTTATTTATTTATTATTTTATTTATTTATTATTTTATTTATTTTGGTTATGGAGTTTTATGAGCACTTATTAAACGACACGCACCCATTACAACAAATGGGTCTTCCAAATGGACAATGACCCCAAGCATACTTCTAAAGTTGTGGCAAAATGTTTTAAGGACAACAAAGTCATTGTATTGGAGTGGCCATCACAAAACCCTGACCTCAATCCTATAGACTGTGGGCAGAACTGAAAAAGCGTGTGCGAGCAAGGAGGCCTACAAACCTGACTCAGTTACACCAGCTTTGTTAGGAGGAATGGGCAAAAATTCACCCAACTTATTGTGAGAAGCGTGTGGAGGGCTACCCGAAACATTTGACCCAAGTTAAACAATTTAAAGGCAATGCTGCCAAATACTAATTGAGTGTATGTAAACTTCTGACCCACTGGGAATGTGATGAAAGAAATAAAAGTTTAAATAAATCATTCTCTCTTACTATTATTCTAACATTAATGTATATTATATATAATGACATAGATTAATGTATATTATATTTAATCCTACATTATATGTCAATGAATATTATATAAATTGACATATGTTCATGTGTATTATATATAACGACATAAGTTGATGTATATTATATATAACGACATAAGTTGATGTATATTATATATAATGACATATGTTAACGTATTTAATATATATTCCTACAGTATATTTTAATATATATTATATTTAATGACATATGTCCATGTTTACATTACATTACATTTACATTTAAGTCATTTAGCAGACGCTCTTATCCACATGTATATTATATATAATCCTACCATATATGTTAATGTGTTTTATATATATACAGTATATGTTAATGTATATAATATATATTCCTACAGTATTTGTTAATGTATATTATATATAATGCTACGTGCTAATGTATATTATATATAATGCAACATGCTAATGTGTTTTATATATAATGCTACATGCTAACCTGTATTATATATATTGCTACATGCTAATGTGTATTATATATAATGCTACATGCTAATGTGTATTATATATAATACTACATGCTAACATGTATTATATATATTCCTACATGCTAATGTGTATTATATATAATGCTACATACTAATGTGTATTATATATAATGCTACATGCTAATGTGTATTATATATAATGCTACATGCTAACGTGTATTATATATACTGCTACATGCTAATGTGTATTATATATAATGCTACATGCTAATGTGTATGATATATATTGCTACATGCTAATGTGTATGATATATAATGCTACATGCTAATGTGTATTATATATAATGCTACATGCTAATGCGTACCTGTTGTCCACGGTGCTCTTGAGGACGTTGATGAACTCCTGGTATCCGGGGAACTTGGAGGTGACTATGGAAAAGATGTGCCAGTCGTACTCCTCCATGATGCTCAACATCAACAGCGCCTCCTGCTGGATGGAAGCTCCAAACTGGAAAAACGTTGACTTGTCGTCCTGATGGAGAGAGAAGAGAGAGAAGAGAGAGAGAGTTATATATCATCCTGAGAGAGAAGAGAGAGAGTTATATATCATCCTGATAGAGAGAGAGAAGAGAGAGAAGAGAGAGAAGAGAGAGAGAGGAGAGAGGAGAGATCGAGAAGAGAGAAGGATAGTTATATATCATCCTGATAGAGAGAGAGAAGAGAGAAGAGAGAGAAGAGAGAGAGAAGAGAGAGAGAAGAGAGAGAGAGAGAGAGAAGAGAGAGAGAGAGAGAGAGAAGAGAGAGAAGAGAGAGAGAGAAGAGAGAGAGAGAGAGAGAGAGAGAGAGAGAGAGAGAGAGAGAGAGAGAGAGGGAGTGTGACTATTGCTTCCCGATATCCAACAGAAATATGGAAATAAATCATGTCTAACCTACCGAGTAACCTGGACCACTACCAGAATAAACAGTTCACAATGAATCGTGTCTCCTGAGTAACCTGGACCACTACCAGGAAACAGCTACAGTTACACAGATATACAACTGGAAGACGGTCAGTTAGACCAGGGTACATGGATGAGGTTTAAAACAACTAGTAGATGGTCAATTAGACCAGGGTACATGGATGAGGTTTAAAACAACTAGTAGATGGTCAATTAGACCAGGGTATATGGATGAGGTTTAAAACAACTAGTAGATGGTCAATTAGACCAGGGTACATGGATGAGGTTTAAAACAACTAGTAGATGGTCAATTAGACCAGGGTACATGGATGAGGTTTAAAATATAAACAACTAGTAGATGGTCAATTAGACCAGGGTACATGGATGAGGTTTTAAACAACTAGTAGATGGTCAATTAGACCAGGGTACATGGATGAGGTTTTAAACAACTAGTAGATGGTCAATTAGACCAGGGTACATGGATGAGGTTTAAAACAACTAGTAGATGGTCAATTAGACCAGGGTACATGGATGAGGTTTTAAACAACTAGTAGATGGTCAATTAGACCAGGGTACATGGATGAGGTTTAAAACAACTAGTAGATGGTCAATTAGACCAGGGTACATGGATGAGGTTTTAAACAACTAGTAGATGGTCAATTAGACCAGGGTACATGGATGAGGTTTAAAACAACTAGTAGATGGTCAATTAGACCAGGGTACATGGATGAGGTTTAAAACAACTAGTAGATGGTCAATTAGACCAGGGTACATGGATGAGGTTTTAAACAACTAGTAGATGGTCAATTAGACCAGGGTACATGGATGAGGTTTTAAACAACTAGTAGATGGTCAGTTAGAACAGGGTACATGGATGAGGTTTAAAACAACTAGTAGATGGTCAATTAGACCAGGGTATATGGATGAGGTTTTAAACAACTAGTAGATGGTCAATTAGACCAGGGTACATGGATGAGGTTTAAAACAACTAGTAGATGGTCAATTAGACCAGGGTACATGGATGAGGTTTAAAACAACTAGTAGATGGTCAATTAGACCAGGGTACATGGATGAGGTTTAAAACAACTAGTAGATGGTCAATTAGACCAGGGTACATGGATGAGGTTTAAAACAACTAGTAGATGGTCAATTAGACCAGGGTACATGGATGAGGTTTAAAACAACTAGTAGATGGTCAATTAGACCAGGGTACATGGATGAGGTTTTAAACAACTAGTAGATGGTCAATTAAACCAGGGTACATGGATGAGGTTTAAAACAACTAGTAGATGGTCAATTAGACAAGGGTACATGGATGAGGTTTTAAACAACTAGTAGATGGTCAATTAGACCAGGGTACATGGATGAGGTTTAAAACAACTAGGAGATGGTCAATTAGACCAGGGAACATGGATGAGGTTTTAAACAACTAGTAGATGGTCAATTAGACCAGGGTACATGGATGAGGTTTTAAACAACTAGTAGATGGTCAATTAGACCAGGGTACATGGATGAGGTTTTAAACAACTAGTAGATGGTCAATTAGACCAGGGTACATGGATGAGGTTTAAAACAACTAGTAGATGGTCAATTAGACAAGGGTACATGGATGAGGTTTTAAACAACTAGTAGATGGTCAATTAGACAAGGGTACATGGATGAGGTTTTAAACAACTAGTAGATGGTCAATTAGACCAGGGTACATGGATGAGGTTTAAAACAACTAGGAGATGGTCAATTAGACCAGGGAACATGGATGAGGTTTTAAACAACTAGTAGATGGTCAATTAGACCAGGGTACATGGATGAGGTTTTTAACAACTAGTAGATGGTCAATTAGACCAGGGTACATGGATGAGGTTTTAAACAACTAGTAGATGGTCAATTAGACCAGGGTACATCAGAATTTAAAACAGGTTCAGCCCCTGGTTCGACCGTGATCCACAGTTACTCCACCTCAAGAATTGCATTTGGCGAAAGGCTCGGCACACGCACTCTCAGGCCGACTGGCTCTCGTTCAGGCAAATGAGAAATAAGTGCACTCAGGCTATCCGGAAGGCCAAAGTTAGTTACTTTAAGGAGCAGTTCCCTCTCTGTGGGTCGAACCCCAAGAAGATCTGGAAAATGGTTAAAGACCTGGATAAACCCTCCTCCTCACAGTTGCACAAGTCCCTTAAAGTTGATGATGTGGTTGTTACTGACAAGGAGCCCATGTCCCTTAATGTTGATGATGTGGTTGTTACTGACAAGGAGCCCATGTCCCTTAAAGTTGATGATGTGGTTGTTACTGACAAGGAGCACATGTCCCTTAATGTTGATGATGTGGTTGTTACTGACAAGGAGCCCATGTCCCTTAAAGTTGATGATGTGGTTGTTACTGACAAGGAGCACATGTCCCTTAATGTTGATGATGTGGTTGTTACTGACAAGGAGCACATGTCCCTTAATGTTGATGATGTGGTTGTTACTGACAAGGAGCCCATGTCCCTTAATGTTGATGATGTGGTTGTTACTGACAAGGAGCCCATGTCCCTTAAAGTTGATGATGTGGTTGTTACTGACAAGGAGCACATGTCCCTTAAAGTTGATGATGTGGTTGTTACTGACAAGGAGCACATGTCCCTTAATGTTGATGATGTGGTTGTTACTGACAAGGAGCCCATGTCCCTTAATGTTGATGATGTGGTTGTTACTGACAAGGAGCCCATGTCCCTTAAAGTTGATGATGTGGTTGTTACTGACAAGGAGCACATGTCCCTTAAAGTTGATGATGTGGTTGTTACTGACAAGGAGCACGTCCCTTAATGTTGTGATGTGGTTGTTACTGACAAGGAGCCCATGTCCCTTAATGTTGATGATGTGGTTGTTACTGACAAGGAGCCCATGTCCCTTAAAGTTGATGATGTGGTTGTTACTGACAAGGAGCACATGTCCCTTAATGTTGATGATGTGGTTGTTACTGACAAGAAGCCCATGTCCCTTAATGTTGATGATGTGGTTGTTACTGACAAGGAGCACATGTCCCTTAATGTTGATGATGTGGTTGTTACTGACAAGGAGCACATGTCCCTTAATGTTGATGATGTAGTTTTTTTTTAACCTTTATTTAACCAGGCAAGTCAGTTAAGAACAAATTCTTATTTTCAATGACGGCCTAGGAACAGTGGGTTAACTGCCTGTTCAGGGGCAGAACGACAGATTTGTACCTTGTCAGCTCGGGGGTTTGAACTCGCAACCTTCCGGTTACTAGTCCAACGCTCTAACCACTAGGCTACACTGCCGCCCCAGTTGTTACTGACAAGGAGCCCATGGCTGAGCTCTTTAATCACCACTTCATTAAGTCAGGATTCCTATTTGACTCAGCCACGCCTCCTTGCCAGTCAAACACTTCCTCATCTCCCTTCTCATGTGACTAGCCCCTAGGCTCCTCCCTCTTTTTCTCCCTGCAGGCGGTCACTGAGTCCGAGGTGTTAAAGGAGCTCCTGAAACTTGTCAGATGGTTTAGACCCTTTCTTCTTTAAGGTTTCTGCTCCCATCGTCGCAAATAATACTTTTATCATGTCTCTCCTCTCTGGGGAGGTTCCCATTGGTTGGAAGGCAGCCACGGTTCGTCCTTTATTTAAAGGGGGAGATAAAGCTGATCCTAACTGTTATAGGTCTATTTCTATTTTGCCTTGTTTACCAAAAGTCTTGGGAAAAAACCTGTCAATAGTCAACTGCCAGTCTTTCTTGTTGTCTATAGTATTCTCTCGGGCAATCTGGTTTCCGCTCAGGTCATGGAAGTTTCACTGAACCTTAAAGCAATATTGTGCTGCTATTTTTGACTTGTCCAAATCTTTTGACACGGTAGACCATTTAATTCTTGTGGGCTGGTTAAGGAGCATTGGTGTCTCTGAGGGGTCTTTGGCCTGGTTTGCTAACTACCTCTCTTAAAGAGTGCAGTTTATAAAGTCAGAACATCTACTGTCTCAGCCACTGCCTGTCACCAAGGGAGTACCCCAAGGCTCGATCTTGGGCCCCACGCTCTTCTCAATTTATATCAACAGCATAGCTCAGGCAGTAGGAAGCTCTCTCATCCATTTATATGCAGATGATAGTGTTATACTCAGCTGGCCCCTCCTTGGATTTTGTGTTAAATGCTCTACAACAGAGCTTTCTTAATGTCCAACAAGCTTTCTCTGTTCTTAATCTTGTTTTGAACACCTCCAAAACAAAGGTCAGGTGGTTTGGTAAGAAGAATGCCCCACAGGTGTTGTAGTATAAAGTAGTGTACTATATAGGGAATAGGGCTGTAGTATAAAGTAGTACACTATATAGGGAATAGGGCTGTAGTATAAAGTAGTGCACTATATAGGGAATAGGGCTGTAGTATAAAGTAGTGTACTATATAGGGAATAGGGCTGTAGTATAAAGTAGTGTACTATATAGGGAATAGGGCTGTAGTATAAAGTAGTGTACTATATAGGGAATAGGGCTGTAGTATAAAGTAGTGCACTATATAGGGATATAGGGAATAGGGCTGTAGTATAAAGTAGTGCACTATATAGGGAATAGGGCTGTAGTATAAAGTAGTGCACTATATAGGGAATAGGGCTGTAGTATAAAGTAGTGCACTATATAGGGAATAGGGCTGTAGTATAAAGTAGTGCACTATATAGGGAATAGGGCTGTAGTATAAAGTATTGTACTAATTAGGGAATAGGGCTGTAGTATAAAGTAGTGCACTATATAGGGAATAGGGCTGTAGTATAAAGTAGTGTACTATATAGGGAATAGGGCTGTAGTATAAAGTAGTACACTATATAGGGAATAGGGCTGTAGTATAAAGTAGTGCACTATATAGGGAATAGGGCTGTAGTATAAAGTAGTGCACTACTAAATAGGGAATAGGGCTGTAGTATAAAGTAGTGTACTATATAGGGAATAGGGCTGTAGTATAAAGTAGTGCACTATATAGGGAATAGGGCTGTAGTATAAAGTAGTGCACTATATAGGGAATAGGGCTGAAGTATAAAGTAGTGCACTATATAGGGAATAGGGCTGTAGTATAAAGTAGTGCACTATATAGGGAATAGGGCTGAAGTATAAAGTAGTGCACTATATAGGGAATAGGGCTGTAGTATAAAGTAGTGCACTATATAGGGAATAGGGCTGTAGTATAAAGTAGTGCACTATATAGGGAATAGGGCTGTAGTATAGAGTAGTGTACTATATATGGCTGTAGTATAAAGTAGTGCACTATATAGGGAATAGGGCTGTAGTATAAAGTAGTGTACTATATAGGGAATAGGGCTGTAGTATAAAGTAGTGTACTATATAGGGAATAGGGCTGTAGTATAAAGTAGTGCACTATATAGGGCTGTAGTATAAAGTAGTGCACTATATAGGGAATAGGGCTGTAGTATAAAGTAGTGTACTATATAGGGAATAGGGCTGTAGTATAAAGTAGTGTCCTATATAGGGCTGTAGTATAAAGTAGTGTACTATATAGGGAATAGGGCTGTAGTATAAAGTAGTGTACTCGATAGGGAATAGGGCTGTAGTATAAAGTAGTACACTATATAGGGCTGTAGTATAAAGTAGTGTACTATATAGGGAATAGGGCTGTAGTATAAAGTAGTGTCCTATATAGGGCTGTAGTATAAAGTAGTGTACTATATAGGGAATAGGGCTGTAGTATAAAGTAGTGTACTATATAGGGAATAGGGCTGTAGTATAAAGTAATGTACTAATTAGGGAATAGGGCTGTAGTATAAAGTAGTGTACTATATAGGGAATAGGGCTGTAGTATAAAGTAGTGTACTATATAGGGAATAGGGCTGTAGTATAAAGTAGTGTACTCAATAGGGAATAGGGAACATTTGGGAGATATCCTCAGCCACTTGTTAAAACGTGTTTAAAGGGCAAGTCCACCGCTTTTAAAACCCTCATCTTTATTATCTACAAATACAAATGCAAATACCAGTGTACAGTCTTGATGTAAAGACGGCACATTTTCTACCATTTTGTCGGAGAAAAAAATGTTTACATTTAAAAAGTTCGAAGACATCGTCAAAAGTAATTAAATAAAAAACTGTGATTTTAAAACACTAACTTTTCATTCACATTCACAATAACGTGGGAAGCTTGAAACTCATTGCAGGGTTTTAAAATCTCTATATTTTATATTTCTTCCTTTGACACCTGCCCTGATCTGACCTGCGTGTGTGTGTGTGTGTGTTTGTGTGTGTGAGTGTTCTCTCTCAGCAGTAAAAGGTGACAGTCATTTTCACACAGTGAAACACGTCGTTGGCGTTGTGATCAGGAAGAAGTATGTGGGGGGGTGGAGGAGACAGACAGCAGGGGTGATACGTTTGTGTCTGCCTGTCTGTCTGTCTGTCTGTCTGCCTGCCTGCCTGCCTGCCTGCCTGTCTGTCTGCCTGCCTGCCTGCCTGCCTGCCTGCCTGCCTGCCTGCCTATCTGTCTGTCTGTGTGTCTGTCTGTCTGTCTGCCTGTCAGTCTGTCTGTCTGTGCAGAGTTTCACGTGTTTCTGACATGTCTGGTACATATATATCCTAAAGTATGTGGACACCCCTTCAAATTAGTGGATTCTATTTAAGCCAATAAATCAAGCACACAGCCATGCAATCTCCATAGACAAACATTGGCAGTACTGAAAAACCAAGGTGACATTCAACGTCTCATCATCGCCAACTTTCCAACAAGTCAGTTCGTCAAATTTCCAAACTTGGAAGCAACGTCAACACGAGAACTGCTCGTCGGGAGCTTCATGAAATGGGTTTTCATGGCCGAGCAGCAGCACACAGGCCTAAGATCAACATGAGCAACGCCAAGCGTCATCTGGAGCTCGTCGCCATTGAACTCTGGAGCAGTGGAAACGCGTTCTCTGGAGGGATGACACACTTCACCATCTGGCAGTCCCCGACTGACGAATCTGGGTTTGGCGGATGCCAGGAGAACCTGCCCCAATGCATAGCGCACATAGTGTTTGATTTGATTTGATTTACCTGCCCCAATGCATAGTGCACATAGTGTTTGATTTGATTTACCTGCCCCAATGCATAGCGCACATAGTGTTTGATTTGATTTGATTTACCTGCCCCAATGCATAGCGCACATAGTGTTTGATTTGATTTGATTTACCTGCCCCAATGCATAGTGCACATAGTGTTTGATTTGATTTGATTTACCTGACCCAATGCATAGCGCACATAGTGTTTGATTTGATTTACCTGACCCAATGCATAGTGCACATAGTGTTTGATTTGATTTACATGTCCCAATGCATAGTGCACATAGTGTTTGATTTGATTTACCTGCCCCAATGCATAGCGCACATAGTGTTTGATTTGATTTGATTTACCTGCCCCAATGCATAGTGCAAATAGTGTTTGATTTGATTTGATTTACATGTCCCAATGCATAGTGCACATAGTGTTTAATTTGATTTGATTTACCTGCCCCAATGCATAGTGCACATAGTGTTTGATTTGATTTACATGTCCCAATGCATAGTGCACATAGTGTTTGATTTGATTTGATTTACCTGTCCCAATGCATAGTGCACATAGTGTTTGATTTGATTTACATGTCCCAATGCATAGTGCACATAGTGTTTAATTTGATTTGATTTACCTGCCCCAATGCATAGTGCACATAGTGTTTGATTTGATTTGATTTACCTGCCCCAATGCATAGTGCACATAGTGTTTGATTTGATTTGATTTACATGTCCCAATGCATAGTGCACATAGTGTTTGATTTGATTTACCTGTCCCAATGCATAGTGCACATAGTGTTTGATTTGATTTACCTGCCCCAATGCATAGTGCACATAGTGTTTGATTTGATTTACCTGTCCCAATGCATAGTGCACATAGTGTTTGATTTGATTTACCTGCCCCAATGCATAGTGCACATAGTGTTTGATTTGATTTACCTGTCCCAATGCATAGTGCACATAGTGTTTGATTTGATTTACCTGACCCAATGCATAGCGCACATAGTGTTTGATTTGATTTGATTTACCTGTCCCAATGCATAGTGCACATAGTGTTTGATTTGATTTGATTTACCTGACCCAATGCATAGTGCACATAGTGTTTGATTTGATTTACCTGTCCCAATGCATAGTGCACATAGTGTTTGATTTGATTTACCTGACCCAATGCATAGTGCACATAGTGTTTGATTTGATTTGATTTACCTGCCCCAATGCATAGTGCACATAGTGTTTGATTTGATTTACCTGTCCCAATGCATAGTGCACATAGTGTTTGATTTGATTTACCTGACCCAATGCATAGCGCACATAGTGTTTGATTTGATTTGATTTACCTGTCCCAATGCATAGTGCACATAGTGTTTGATTTGATTTGATTTACCTGCCCCAATGCATAGCGCACATAGTGTTTGATTTGATTTGATTTACCTGCCCCAATGCATAGCGCACATAGTGTTTGATTTGATTTGATTTACCTGCCCCAATGCATAGTGCACATAGTGTTTGATTTGATTTGATTTACATGTCCCAATGCATAGTGCACATAGTGTTTGATTTGATTTACCTGCCCCAATGCATAGTGCACATAGTGTTTGATTTGATTTACCTGTCCCAATGCATAGCGCACATAGTGTTTGATTTGATTTGATTTACATGTCCCAATGCATAGTGCACATAGTGTTTAATTTGATTTGATTTACCTGCCCCAATGCATAGTGCACATAGTGTTTGATTTGATTTGATTTACATGCCCCAATGCATAGTGCACATAGTGTTTGATTTGATTTGATTTACCTGCCCCAATGCATAGCGCACATAGTGTTTGATTTGATTTGATTTACCTGCCCCAATGCATAGCGCACATAGTGTTTGATTTGATTTGATTTACCTGCCCCAATGCATAGTGCACATAGTGTTTGATTTGATTTACCTGCCCCAATGCATAGCGCAGATAGTGTTTGATTTGATTTACCTGACCCAATGCATAGCGCACATAGTGTTTGATTTGATTTACCTGCCCCAATGCATAGTGCACATAGTGTTTGATTTGATTTACCTGCCCCAATGCATAGCGCACATAGTGTTTGATTTGATTTACCTGCCCCAATGCATAGCGCCAACTGTAAAGTTTGGTGGAGGAGGAATAATGGTCTGGGGCTGTTGTTCATGGTTCGGGCTCTTTTAGTTCTGGGTTTTGGAGAATGCCAGGAGAACGCCACCTGCTTCAATGCATAGAGCCAACTGTAAAGTTTGGTGGAGGAGGAATAATGGTCTGGGGCTGTTGTTCATGGTTCGGGCTCCTTTAGTTCTGGGTTTTGGAGAATGCCAGGAGAACGCCACTTGCTTCAATGCATAGAGCCAACTGTAAAGTTTGGTGGAGGAGGAATAATGGTCTGGGGCTGTTGTTCATGGTTCGGGCTCCTTTAGTTCTGGGTTTTGGAGAATGCCAGGAGAACGCCACCTGCTTCAATGCATAGAGCCAACTGTAAAGTTTGGTGGAGGAGGAATAAGGGTCTGGGGCTGTTGTTCATGGTTCGGGCTCCTTCAGTTCTGGGTTTTGGAGAATGCCAGGAGAACGCCACCTGCTTCAATGCATAGAGCCAACTGTAAAGTTTGGTGGAGGAGGAATAATGGTCTGGAGCTGTTTTTCATGGTTTAGTTCCAATGAATGGAAATCTTAACGCGACAGCATACAATGACATTCTAGATGATTCCTTCCAACTCAGTGGCAACAGTTTTAGTTTTAGGGGAAGGCCATTTCCTGCTTCAGTATGACAACACCCCCGTGCACGCAAGCGAAGTCCATACAGAAGTAGTTTGTCGAGATCAGTGTGGAAGACCTTGACTGGTCTGCACAGAGTGTGTGTGTGTGTGTGTGTGTGTGTGTGTGTGTGTGTGTGTGTGTGTGTGTGTGTGTGTGTGCAACAGAGAGGTGTTTTCTATGTTTTTAGGATTTGAGGAAATTTTCTGATTCTGATCAAAACTGTTGATTAGAAAACAGAGACTCAGTTCAAATAATACCAGCAGAAAATATTACTTCCTGTTTTCCTTTTCCTCCACTTACTCCTGTCTCCCTCTTCCTCCACTTCCTCCTCTTCCTCTTCCTCCTCTTCCTCCACTTCCTCTTCCTCCACTTCCTCCTCTTCCTCCACCTCCTCTTCCTCCACTTCCTCATGTCTTCCTAGTGTCTTCCTCCTGTCTTCCTCTTCCTCCTGTCCTCCTCTTCCTCTTTTCTTCCTTTCCTCCTCTCTTCTTCTTCCTCCACTTCCTCTTCCTCCTGTCCTCCACTTCATCCTCTCTTCCTCTCCCTCCTGTCTTCCTGTTCCTCCTGTCTCCTCTTCCTCCTCCTCCTCTTTTCTTCCTATCCTTCTCTCTTCCTCTTCCTCAACTTCCTCTTTCTCAACTTCCTCCCTCCATCTTACTATGAAGTTACAGCTGATCAACAGGAGAAACACGATGTGTCCTATTTATAATGAAATACTGGCACATGTACTGTCTTCTGCACTGATGCACTGACGCTGTTACATTAGGCAGGGGGAGAGGAGGGAGAGAGAGAGAGGGAGGGAGGAGGGAGAGGGAGAGGAGGGAGGGAGAGGAGGGAGAGAGAGAGAGGGAGAGGAGGGAGAGAGAGAGGAGGGAGAGGGAGGGAGAGAGAGATAGGGAGAGGAGGGAGAGAGAGATAGGGAGGAGGAGGGAGAGAGAGAGAGGAGGGAGAGGAGGGAGAGAGAGATAGGGAGAGGAGGAAGAGAGAGGGAGAGGAGAGGAGGGAGAGAGAGGAGGGAGAGGAGGGAGGGAGAGAGGGAGGGAGAGGAGGGGAGAGGAGGGAGAGAGAGATAAGGAGATGAGGGAGAGAGAGAGGAGGGAGAGGAGGGAGAGAGATAGGGAGAGGAGGGAGAGAGAGAGATAGGAGATAGGGCGAGGAGGGAGAGAGAGAGAGAGGGAGGGAGAGAGAGAGAGGAGGGAGAGGAGGGAGAGAGAGAGAGGGAGGGAGAGAGGGAGGGAGATGAGGGAGAGAGAGATAGGAGATAGGGAGAGGAGGGAGAGAGAGAGAGAGAGAGGAGGGAGAGATAGGAGAGAGGGAGAGGTAGAAGAGAGAAATATAGAGGGAGAGAGAGGAGGGAGAGGAGGGAGAGATAGGAGAGAGGGAGAGGTAGGAGAGAGAAATAGAGAGAGGGAGAGAGAGCGAGGAAAGAGGGATGTAGAATTCAGCTGCCAGGCGTGATGAACACAGCACAGTGATTCGCTATTCTATCTCCTCTCTGTCCTTCTATGTTTCTCTCTCTCCTGTTCTCCCTCACCCTATACACACACACATACACACAGACCAGGGTAATTTAGCCAGATTAAAGTAGCTGGGCTGAGCAGAGAACAACGGGGGCCTGTGCATGTCCGAGAGAGCTAGCTAGCTAGCTGTCTGTCGGTCTGTGTGTGTGTTGTGCAGTTGACTAGTAAGATCAGCCAACGCTAACACACAATCCTATCCTGGGGCTCCTATAGGCTCAGACACATGTAAACCCTGCAGGAACTCACACACGACTGACAACTCCATCACACACACACACACACACACACACACACACACACACACACACACACACACACACACACACACACACACACACACACACATAGATATTAGGGGCAAACATGCAATCTCATTCAAGATAAGGACCAGAGAGATACAAAGGAAAGATAAGGAGAGATACAGAGGAAAGATAAGGAGAGATACAGAGGAAAGATAAGGAGAGATACAGAGGAAAGATAAGGAGAGATACAGAGGAAAGATAAGGAGAGATACAGAGGAAAGATAAGGAGAGATACAGAGGAAAGATAAGGAGAGATACATAGGAAAGATAAGGAGAGATACAGAGGAAAGATAAGGAGAGATACAGAGGAAAGATAAGGAGAGATACAGAGGAAAGATAAGGACCAGAGAGATACAGAGGAAAGATAAGGAGAGATACAGAGGAAAGATAAGGACCAGAGAGATACAGAGGAAAGATAAGGAGAGATACAGAGGAAAGATAAGGACCAGAGAGATACAGAGGAAAGATAAGGACCAGAGAGATACAGAGGAAAGATAAGGAGAGATACAGAGGAAAGATAAGGAGAGACACAGAGGAAAGATAAGGACCAGAGAGATACAGAGGAAAGATAAGGACCAGAGAGATACAGAGGAAAGATAAGGAGAGATACAGAGGAAAGATAAGGAGAGATACAGAGGAAAGATAAGGACCAGAGAAATACAGAGGAAAGATAAGGAGAGATACAGAGGAAAGATAAGGAGAGATACAGAGGAAAGATAAGGAGAGATACAGAGGAAAGATAAGGAAAGAGAGATACAGAGGAAAGATAAGGAGAGATACAGAGGAAAGATAAGGACCAGAGAGATACAGAGGAAAGATAAGGAGAGATACAGAGGAAAGATAAGGACCAGAAAGATACAGAGGAACCCTACATTCTCTCTCTGCTCTGCTCTCAGCTCAGCATTATCATTACCTCTCTCTCTCTCTCTAAGGACTCTCTCTCTCTCTCTCTCTCTCTCTCTCTCTCTCTCTCTCTCTCTCCTCACCCAGACAAAGATCTCTCTCTCTACTCCTCTCTCTCTCTCTCTCTCTCTGTCTCTCTAATCTCTACAGTCCTCTCTCTCTCTGATCTCTCTCTGTCTAGGGAGAGACAGAGGAGAGATCTCTCTCTCATACCCTACAAGGACAGAGGGAAAGATAAGGAATCTCTGTCTCTGTCTCTGTCTCTGTCTCTCTCTGTCTCTCTCTAAGGTCTCTCTCTCTGTCTCTGTCTCTCTTTCTCTCTCTCTCTCTCCCTCACCCTACATTCTCTCTCAAGGGATCTCTCTCTCTGTCTCTGTCTCTCTCTGTCTCTCTCTCTCTCTCTCTCTCTCTAAGGTCTCTCTCTCTACTCTCTCTTCTCAAATTCTCTCTCTCTAAGTGGTCTCTGTCTGTCTCTGTCTCTCTCTCTCTCTCTCTCTCTCACCCTACATTCTCTCGCTCTATAAGGACTGAGATACAGAGGAAAGATCTCTCTCTCTCTCTCTCAGAGGAAAGATAAGGACCCTACATTCTCTCTCTCTCTCTCTCTCTCTCTCTCTCTCTGTCTCTGTCTCTCTCTCTCTCTAGATCTCTCTCTCTGTCTCTCTCTGTCTACTGTCTCTCTCTTCTCTCTCTGTCTCTCTCTCTCTCTCTCTCAAGGACCAAGATAATTCTCTCTCTAAGCTCTCTCTGTCTCTGTCTCTCTTCTCTCTCTCTCTCTCTCTTCTTCACTACATTCTCCTCTCTCTCTCTCTGTCTCTCTCTCTCTTGCTGTCTCTCTCTCTCTCTCTCTCTCTCTCTCAGAGTAGATAAGGATTCTCTTTCTCTCTCTCTTCTCTCTCTACTGTCTCTGTCTCTGTCTCTGTCTCTTTCTCAGAGTCTCTCTGTCTCTGTCTCTGTCTCTTCTGTCTCTCTCTCTCTCTCTCTCAGAGGAAAGATACATTCTCTTTTGTCTCTCTCTACATTCTCTCTCTCTCTCTTCTCTACATTCTCTCTCTCTCTACATTCTCTCTCTCTTCTCTCAATACATTCTCTCTCTCTCTCTCTCTACATTCTCTCTCTCTCTCTCTCTCTACATTATCTCTCTCTCTCTCTCTCTCTGGTCTCTCTTCTGTCTCTGTCTCTCTCTCTCTCTCTCTCTCTCCAAACCCTACATTCTCTCTCTCTCTTCTCTCTCTCTACATTCTCTTCTCTCTCTCTCTCTCTACATTCTCTCTCTCTCTCTCTCTCTACATTTCTCTCTCTCTCTCTCTCTCTCTCTCTCTCCTCACTCTACATTCTCTCTCTCTCTCTCTCTACATTCTCTCCTCTCTCTCTCTCTCTCTCTCTCTCTCTCTCTCTCTACATTCTCTCTCTCTCTCTCTCTCTCTCTCTCTCTCTCTCTCTCTCTCTCTCTCTCTCTCTCTCTCTCCTCACCCTACATTCTCTCTCTCTCTCGGCTCAGCCTTATCAGCAGCTTTCTGATTGATTAAAGTAGGACGTGCTCTGCAGATCAATCCTGTCCTGCCACTCTGACACACATAGAGAGAGAGGGATGAGGGAGAGAGGGGGATGAGGGAGAGAGGGGGATGAGGGAGAGAGGGATGAGGGAGAGAGAGGGATGAGGGAGAGAGGGGGATGAGGGAGAGAGAGGGATGAGGGAGAGAGGGGGATGAGGGAGAGAGGGGATGAGGGAGAGAGAGGGATGAGGGAGAGAGAGGGATGAGGGAGTGGAGGGATGAGGGGAGAGAGAGGGATGAGGGCATAGAGGGATGAGGGAGAGAGAGGGATGAGGGAGTGAGAGGGATGAGGGAGTGGAGAGGGATGAGGGATGAGAGAGAGGGATGAGGGAGAGAGAGGGATGAGGGAGAGAGAGGGTCTAGGGAGTGAGAGGGATGAGGGAGAGAGAGGATGAGGGAGAGGAGGGATGAGGGAGTCTTACTGAGGGAGAGAGGGGGATGAGGAGAGAGAGGGATGAGGGAGAGAGGGATGAGGGAGAGAGAGGGATGAGGGAGTGCCAGAGGGATGAGGGAAGTGAGAGGGATGAGGGAGAGAGGGGATGAGGGAGTGAGAGGATGAGGGAGAGAGAGGGATGAGGAGAGAGAGGGATGAGGGAGAGAGGGGATGAGGGAGAGAGGGGGTGAGGTGAGTGAGAGGATGAGGGAGAGAGAGAGAGGGGGTGAGGGAGTGAGAGGGATGAGGGAGAGAGAGGGATGAGGGAGAGAGAGGGATGAGGGAGAGAGAGGGATGAGGGAGTGAGAGGGATGAGGGAGAGAGAGGGATGAGGGAGTGAGAGGGATGAGGGAGAGAGAGGGATGAGGGAGAGAGAGGGATGAGGGAGTGAGAGGGATGAGGGAGAGAGAGGGATGAGGGAGAGAGAGAGAGAGAGGGGTGAGGGAGTGAGAGGGATGAGGGAGAGAGAGGGATGAGGGAGAAAGAGAGAGAGAGGGATGAGGGAGAGAGAGGGATGAGGGAGAGAGAGGGATGAGGGAGAGAGAGGGATGAGGGAGAGAGAGAGAGAGAGAGAGAGGTGAGGGAGTGAGAGGGATGAGGGAGAGAGAGGGATGAGGGAGAAAGAGAGAGAGAGGGATGAGGGAGAGAGAGGGATGAGGGAGAGAGAGGGATGAGGGAGAGAGAGGGATGAGGGAGTCTGGGATGAGGGAGAGAGCCTTATCAGCAGCTTTCTGAGGGATGAAAGTAGGGATGAGGGATGAGGGAGATCAAGGGATGTCCTGAGAGGGATGAGGGACAGAGAGGGATGAGGGAGAGAGGGGATGAGGGAGAGAGAGGGATGAGGGAGTGAGAGGGATGAGGGAGTGAGAGGGATGAGGGAGAGAGAGGGAGAGAGTGGTGAGGGAGTGAGAGGGATGAGGGAGAGAGAGGGATGAGGGAGA
>NW_027016141.1:176867-191867 GCF_036934945.1 Oncorhynchus masou masou | reverse complement strand
AGTCTCTATATAACACTGTCCTATAAAAGACTGTAATAACTGATCCAGGGTCAGATAGAATACAGTCCTCCTGACTGGGGGGTTACTTTATGTCTATAAACTGGTCCAGGTTCAGATAGATCAATGTTCTATAAAATACATTCTAATGTTCTATGTCTATATAACTGGTCCAGGTTCAGATAGATCAATGTTCTATAAAATACATTCTAATGTTCTATAAAATACATTCTAATGTTCTATAAAATACATTCTAATGTCCGTACACACACACACACACACACACACACACACACACACACACACACACACACACACACACACACACACACACACACTGGACAAACACACACACACACACACACACACACACACACACACACACACACACACACACACACGCACACACACACACACACACACACAGCCATACGTAGACATTCACCACGTGATCAGTAAGAGACATAGTAACATAGAGACTGGGTCCCGCACACCTAAACACACACACACCCCCACACACAACCATACACCCCCCCCCCACACACACACACACAGCAACACACAGTACACACACACACACACACACACACACACACACACACACACACACACACACACACACACACACACACACACACACACACACACACACACACACACAGCCACAGGAGAGGCGGTGTGGAAGGAACTAACAGCAGATCTCTCTATGGTTTGAAGTATAGGATATATAAATAGCAGAAAAGACACACACACACACACTGTGTTTGTCTGCAGGGCTCTGAGCGCAGTCAATGACGTGTGTGTGTGTGTGTGTGTGTGTGTGTTGTTGAGTCGGTTACTCTGTCAGGACTTTTTAACAAGCAGCCAAACCCCACAGGGGAAACTGACAAAACAACATCAACTCTCTCCCTCTCTCTCGCTTCCATTTTTCTGTAACTCATTTTACTCTTTCTCAATCTCTCTATTGCTCGCTGACACCCCCAGTATCTCCCTCCCTCCCTCCCTCATCTACCCTCTTTATTTTATCTCTGTATCTATCTCTCTCTCTCCTTCTCTCACTCACCCACCCTCCTCTTTTCTAATGCCCAATATCCCTCTCTTCTCATCTCTTCTCTCCTTGAAGGCCAGAGTACACATTGTGAGTGGGTGAGTGAGAAAGCGAGAGAGAGATAGATAGAGAGATAAAATAAAGAGGAAAGTGAGAGAGGGGGGTGAGGAGGAGAGAGGGGGGAGAGAGATAAAGAGAGAGATAAAATAAAGAGGAAAGTGAGAGAGAGAGAGAGAGAGAGAGAGAGAGAGAGAGAGAGAGAGAGAGGGAGACAGAGAGAGAGAGGGAGACAGAGAGACAGAGAGAGAGAGACAGAGAGAGGGAGAGACAGATAGAGAGAGGGAGAGAGACAGATAGAGGGAGACTGAGAGAGAGGGAGACACAGAGAGATAGAGGGGAGGGAGAGAGGAGAGAGACAGATAGAGGGAGACTGAGAGAGAGGGAGACACAGAGAGAGAGAGGGAGGGAGAGAGAGAGAGAGAGAGAGAGAGAGAGGAGAGAGAGAGAGGGAGAGGGAAACAGAGAGAGAGAGGGAGAGGGAAACAGAGAGAGAGAGGGAGGGAGGGAGGGAGGGAGGGAGGGAGGGAGGGAGGGAGGGAGGGAGGGAGGGAGGGGGAGGGAGGGAGGGAGGGAGGGAGGGAGATAGAGAGACAGAGAGATAAAATAAAGAGGAAAGTGAGAGAGAGACAGAGACAGAGAGATAGAGGGAGAGAGAGAGAGAGAGAGAGGGATAGAGAGAGGGAGACAGACAGAGAGAGAGAGACAGAGACAGACAGACAGAGAGAGAGAGAGAGGGATAGAGAGAGGGAGACAGACAGAGAGAGAGAGACAGAGACAGACAGACAGAGAGAGACAGAGAGGGATAGAGAATGTATGGATCATGAGCTCATGGGTTCCTGAGATCTTCTTATATAATTATAGTATATTGGATAAATGTAGTGAAACTTCGATTTTTTTTCCCAGCAAGGACTGAAACCGGATACTATCAAAACCATCAAACCAAATCAAAATTCCAAACCTAAAACCTTGATTTTGGACAGAATTACTACCAAGGACTATCAAGAAGAAAATAAACTCCTAACAAAAACCAAAACGTGCAGAAGATACACAGTGGAACCTTGAAATACCATCCAACACAACACTGAATGATTCATGTTCAATCAAGTAAAAAAGACAATGATCTCTAAGGTCATTTTGTTATATAAAGATGAATAAATTAGGCAACTAAGCTACGAAGCTTCTAGGTCAGAACAGACCTGGCTGCAACATCAATTACACGTTGGAAGTGAGATGTGAGAAAACTCTTGAACGAACAACGGCAACAGAGTTTCCCAGCTTCCTCCCCACCCAGAGGCCGTTGAAACCCCCCCCATGGCCATCCCTATGCAGATGTCATCACAGTACAGTACCCCTTGACAACTGTAGAACATTAAAATGTATTTTATAGAACATTAAAATGTATTTTATAGAACATTAAAATGTATTTTATAGAACATTAGTATGTATTTTATAGAACATTAGAATGTATTTTATAGAACATTAGAATGTATTTTATGGAACATTAAAATGTATTTTATAGAACATTAGGATGTATTTTATAGAACATTAGAATGTATTTTATAGAACATTAGGATGTATTTTATAGAACATTAGAATGTATTTTATAGAACATTAGGATGTATTTTATAGAACATTAGGATGTATTTTATAGAACATTAGAATGTATTTTATAGAACATTAAAATGTATTTTATAGAACATTAGTATGTATTTTATAGAACATTAGAATGTATTTTATAGAACATTAGAATGTATTTTATGGAACATTAAAATGTATTTTATAGAACATTAGGATGTATTTTATAGAACATTAGAATGTATTTTATAGAACATTAGGATGTATTTTATAGAACATTAGAATGTATTTTATAGAACATTAGGATGTATTTTATAGAACATTAGAATGTATTTTATAGAACATTAAAATGTATTTTATAGAACATTAGGATGTATTTTATAGAACATTAGAATGTATTTTATAGAACATTAGGATGTATTTTATAGAACATTAAAATGTATTTTATAGAACATTAAAATGTATTTTATAGAACATTAAAATGTATTTTATAGAACATTAGTATGTATTTTATAGAACATTAGAATGTATTTTATAGAACATTAGAATGTATTTTATGGAACATTAAAATGTATTTTATAGAACATTAGGATGTATTTTATAGAACATTAGAATGTATTTTATAGAACATTAGGATGTATTTTATAGAACATTAGAATGTATTTTATAGAACATTAGGATGTATTTTATAGAACATTAGGATGTATTTTATAGAACATTAGAATGTATTTTATAGAACATTAAAATGTATTTTATAGAACATTAGTATGTATTTTATAGAACATTAGAATGTATTTTATAGAACATTAGAATGTATTTTATGGAACATTAAAATGTATTTTATAGAACATTAGGATGTATTTTATAGAACATTAGAATGTATTTTATAGAACATTAGGATGTATTTTATAGAACATTAGAATGTATTTTATAGAACATTAGGATGTATTTTATAGAACATTAGGATGTATTTTGTAGAACATTAGAATGTATTTTATAGAACATTAAAATGTATTTTATAGAACATTAGGATGTATTTTATAGAACATTAGAATGTATTTTATAGAACATTAGGATGTATTTTATAGAACATTAGAATGTATTTTATAGAACATTAGGATGTATTTTATAGAACATTAGGATGTATTTTATAGAACATTAGAATGTATTTTATAGAACATTAAAATGTATTTTATAGAACATTAGGATGTATTTTATAGAACATTAGAATGTATTTTATAGAACATTAGGATGTATTTTATAGAACATTAGAATGTATTTTATAGAACATTAGAATGTATTTTATGGAACATTAGAATGTATTTTATAGAACATTAGAATGTATTTTATAGAACATTAGAATGTATTTTATAGAACATTAGAATGTATTTTATAGAACATTAGAATGTATTTTATGGAACATTAGAATGTATTTTATAGAACATTAGAATGTATTTTCCCTTGGATATTAAAAATAACACTGCATGGAATAAGTAGACAAATAAGCTCCTCAAAGGACAACACAGAGATAATATTTATCATATAATACACAGAGATAATATTTATAATATAATACACAGAGATAATATTTATCATATAATACACAGAGATACTATTTATAATATAATACACATTTAATACATAATATTTATAATATAATACAGATAATATTTATAATATAATACACAGAGATAATATTTATAATATAATACACAGAGATAATATTTATAATATAATACACAGAGATAATATTTATCATATAATACACAGAGATACTATTTATAATATAATACACAGAGATAATATTTATAATATAATACACAGAGATAATATTTATAATATAATACACAGAGATAATATTTATAATATAATACACAGAGATACTATTTATAATATAATACACAGAGATAATATTTATCATATAATACACAGAGATAATATTTATCATATAATACACAGATATACTATTTATAATATAATACACAGAGATAATATTTATCATATAATACACAGAGATAATATTTATCATATAATACACAGAGATAATATTTATAATATAATACACAGAGATAATATTTATAATATAATACACAGAGATAATATTTATAATATAATACACAGAGATAATATTTATAATATAATACACAGAGATAATATTTATCATATAATACACAGATATACTATTTATAATATAATACACAGAGATAATATTTATAAATACACAGATAATACACAGAGAGAATAGTTATATATATAATACACAGAGATAATATTTATAATATAATACACAGAGATAATATTTATAATATAATACACAGAGATAATATTTATAATATAATACGAGCTAGAGATAATATTTATTATATAATATTTATAAGATAATACACAGAGATAATATTTATAAGACATTACACAGAGACAATATTTGTAATATAATACGCAGAGATAATATTTATTATATAATATTTATAATGTAATACACAGAGATAATATTTATAATATAACACGCAAAGATAATATTTATAATACGCATAGATACTATTTATAATATAATACACAGAGATAATATTTATAATATAATTTGCAGAGATAATATTTATAATATAATACACAGAGATAATATGTATAATATAATACACAGAGATAATATTTATAATATAATACACAGAGATAATATGTATAATATAATATGTAGAGATAATATTTATAATATAATATGCAGAGATAATATTTATAGTATAATATGCAGAGATAATATTTATAGACTGCTACAGAGCTGTCTGCTCTAATATACTGAGGGAGGAGAACTTAGAGGAGGAGGAGAAAGAGGACCATGGTAAAGCTAACAGCAGAGAGGAGGAGGTATGTCAGCTCCCCAGATGTGCTTCCTGTCCCAGACCTGCTGTTCTCAACTCTCTACAGACAACAGGAGCAGTAGAGATACTCTGAATGATCGGCTATGAAAAGCCGAACTGACATTTACTCCTGAGGTGCTGACTTGCTGCACCGTCGACAACCACTGTGATTATTATTATTTGACCCTGCTGGTCATTTAAGAACATTTGAACATCTTGGCCATGTTCTGCTATAATCTCCACCCGGCACAGCCAGAAGAGGACTGGCCACCCCACATAGCCTGGTTCCTCTCTTGGTTTCTTCCTATGTTTTGGCCTTTCTAGGGAGTTTTTCCTAGCCACCGTGCTTCTACACCTGCATTGCTTGCTGTTTGGGGTTTTAGGCTGGGTTTCTGTACAGCACTTTGAGATATCAGCTGATGTAAGAAGGGCTTTATAAATACATTTCATTGATTGATTGATTGATTGATAGCTCTCCTAACAACCCCCACAAATCCGCTGAGGACACACAAACCCAGAGATTGTGCTGCTTATTGAGTCAATTGGCAAATACATTCAAGACACAAAGTGGCTAAACTCTGGTGCCATAAACACTAGGCCCTGGAGCTGTTGTCAGAGGACAGACTAGTGTCGCCCCCAAGCCACATCATAATTCACACGAGGACAAACGACCCGAGGGGCCCAAGCAGGAAAGGGAGTGATTGAAAAAAGCTTCTTCTACTTTCCATCTCCACCCGGCTACATCGAAAAGACGTTCACCCTGCCACCATACAGCGGGTAAACGCAGGCATTTAGTGAGACTGTACCTCAGAAACATAACGTCTTTCTGACAAGCATTTAGTGAGACTGTACCTCAGACACCTAATGTCTTTCTGACAAGCATTTAGTGAGACTGTACTTCAGAAACATAACGTGTTTCTGACAAGCATTTAGTGAGACTGTACTTCAGAAACATAACGTCTTTCTGGCCCACCACTCTGGACTTGCCTTCACGACCAGGTCCACCTACACAAGGCATCCCAACATCAAAAATCTCAAATAGAAAACCGAAGAAAATTAACAACACTTACAAATGGTTTGATGAAGAATGCAAAAAAACTAGGAAAGAAATTGAGAAACCTGTCCAACCAAAAACACAGAACCAGAAAACCTGAGTCTACGCCTTCACTATGGTGAATCACTAAAACAATACAGAAATACACTACGGAAAAAGAAGGAACAGCATGTCAGAAATCAGCTCAATGGAATTGAAGAATCCCATAGACGCGAACCACTTCTGGGAAAATTGGAAAACACTAAACAAACAACAACACGAATAGCTGTCTATCCAAAACGGAGATATGTGGAGAAACCACTTCTCCAATCTGATTGTCTCTATAACAGAGACCACACAGTGAAAACATATACATCATCAAATACAATAGAATTCATTCTTAGAATCAACTATTAAAGACGACCAGAACCCACTGGATTCCAGAACACACTGGATTCCAGAACCCACTGGATCCTCCAATTATATTGAATGAACGACAAGACAAAATACAAACCCAAAGAGGCCTGTGGTGTTGATGGTATCCTCAATAAAATTATAAAATAAACAGACCACAAATTCCAAGTGGCTATGCTTAAACTCTTTAACATCATCCTTAGCTCTGGCATCTTCCCCAATATTTGTGAGAGAGAGGGGGGGAGAGAGAGAGAGAGAGACAGAGAGAGAGGGAGAGAGAGAGAGCGAGAGAGAGACAGGGGGGTGAGAGAGAAAGAGAAAGACAGAGAGAGAGAAAAGGGAGAGAGAGAGAGAGACAGAGAGACAGAGGGGGAGAGAGACAGAGAGAGAGAAAGAGAGAGAGAGAGCTCCGCCTTATCTCAGTTCACTGGTCAGGATAACAACCCCCCACCCGTAGCACACATTCCAGCAGGTGTATCTCACTGATCATCCCTCAAGCCAACACCTCATTTGGCCGCCTTACGTTCCAGTTCTCTGCTGCCTGTGACTGGAACGAATTGCAAAAATCGCTGAAGTTGGAGACTTTTATCTCCCTCACCAACTTCAAACATCAGCTATCCAAGCAGCTAACCGATCAATGCAGCTGTACATAGTCTATCGGTAAATAGCCCATCCAATCTACCTACCTCATCCCCATATTTTTTTATTTACTTTTCTGCTCTTTTGCACACCAGTATTTCTACTTACACACCATCATCTGATCATTTATCACTCCAGTGTTAATTTGCTAAATTGTAATTATTCACTCCTATGGCCTATTTATTGCCTTACCTCCTCATGCCTTCTGCACACACTGTATATAGACTTTCTTTCTGTTGTGTTATTGACTTGTTTGTGTTATTGACTTGTTTATTGTTTATTCCATGTGTAACTCTGTGTCACACTGCGTTGCTTTATCTTGGCCCAGGTCGCAGTTGTAAATGAGAACTTGTTCTCAACTGGCCACCTGGTTAAATACAAGTAAAATACATTAAAAAAATAATTCTAACCCTAAACCCTAACCCTAACCCCTAACCTTAACCCTAAACCTAAACCCTAACCCTAACCCCTAACCTTAACCCTAAACCTAAACCCTAACCCTAACCCCTAACCTTAACCCTTAACCCTAACCCTAACCCTAAACCTAAACCCTAACCTTAACCCTAACCCTAGCCCCTAACCCTAACCCTAACCCTAACCCCTAACCTTGACCCTAACCCTAACCCCTAACCTTAACCCTAATCATAACATTAACCCTAAACCTAACCCCTAACCCTAATTCTAACCCTAACCTTAACCCTAAACCTAACCCCTAACCTTAACCCTAAACCTAACCCCTAACCTTAACCCTAAACCTAACCCCTAACCTTAACCCTAAACCTAACCCCTAACCTTAACAGTAACCCTAATTCTAACGCTAACCTTAACCATAACCCTGAACCTAACCCCTAACCATAACCCTAACCCCTAACCTTAACCCCTAACCCTAATTCTAACCCCTAACCCTTAACCCTAATTCTTACCCCTAATTCTAACCCCTAACCCTAACCCCTAACCACTAATTCTAACCCCTAACCCCTAATTCTAACCCCTAACCCTAAACCGAACCCCTCACCCTAATTCTAACCCCTAACCCTAACCCCTAACCCCTATTTCTAACCCCTAACCCCTAATTCTAACCCCTAACCCCTAATTCTAACCCCTAACCCTAAACCGAACCCCTCACCCTAATTCTAACCCCTAACCCTAACCCCTAACCCTAAACCTAACACCTACTTCTAACCCCTAACCCTAAACCTAACCCCTAACCTTGACCCTAAACCTAAACCTAACCCCTAATTCTAACCCCTAACCCTAAACCCTGGTATATACCACTACTGGTAACCAGGACTATAGAAACACTGGTCTATACCACTACTGGTAACCAGGACCATAGAAACACTGGTCTATACCACTACTGGTGACCAGGACCATAGAAACACTGGTCTATACCACTACTGGTGACCAGGACCATAGAAACACTGGTCTATACTACTACTGGTGACCAGGACCATAGAAACACTGGTCTATACCACTACTGGTGACCAGGACCATAGAAACACTGGTCTATACCACTACTGGTGACCAGGACCATAGAAACACTGGTCTATACCACTACTGGTGACCAGGACTATAGAAACACTGGTCTATACCACTACTGGTGACCAGGACCATAGAAACACTGGTCTATACCACTACTGGTGACCAGGACCATAGAAACACTGGTCTATACCACTACTGGTGACCAGGACTATAGAAACACTGGTCTATACCACTACTGGTGACCAGGACCATAGAAACACTGGTCTATACCACTACTGGTGACCAGGACCAGAGAAACACTGGTCTATACCACTACTGGTGACCAGTACCATAGAAACACTGGTCTATACCACTACTGGTGACCAGGACCATAGAAACACTGGTCTATACCACTACTGGTGACCAGGACCATAGAAACACTGGTCTATACTACTACTGGTGACCAGGACCATAGAAACACTGGTCTATACCACTACTGGTGACCAGGACCATAGAAACACTGGTCTATACCACTACTGGTGACCAGGACCATAGAAACACTGGTCTATACCACTACTGGTGACCAGGACTATAGAAACACTGGTCTATACCACTACTGGTGACCAGGACCATAGAAACACTGGTCTATACCACTACTGGTGACCAGGACCAGAGAAACACTGGTCTATACCACTACTGGTGACCAGGACCATAGAAACTGGTCTATACCACTACTGGTGACCAGGACCATAGAAACACTGGTCTATACCACTACTGGTAACCAGGACCATAGAAACACTGGTCTATACCACTACTGGTAACCAGGACTATAGAAACACTGGTCTATACCACTACTGGTAACCAGGACCATAGAAACACTGGTCTATACCACTACTGGTGACCAGGACCATAGAAACACTGGTCAATATCACTACTGGTGACCAGGAGTATAGAAACACTGGTCTATATCACTACTGGTGACCAGGAGTATAGAAACACTGGTCTATACCACTACTGGTGACCAGGACCATAGAAACACTGGTCTATACCACTACTGGTGACCAGGACCGTATAAACACTGGTCTATACCACTACTGGTGACCAGGACCATAGAAACACTGGTCTATACCACTACTGGTTACCAGGAGTATAGAAACACTGGTCTATACCACTACTGGTGACCAGGACCATAGAAACACTGGTCTATACCACTACTGGTGACCAGGACCATAGAAACACTGGTCTATACCACTACTGGTGACCAGGACCATAGAAACACTGGTCTATACCACTACTGGTGACCAGGACCATAGAAACACTGGTCTATACCACTACTGGTGACCAGGACCATAGAAACACTGGTCTATACCACTACTGGTGACCAGGACCATAGAAACACTGGTCTATACCACTACTGGTGACCAGGACCATAGAAACACTGGTCTATACCACTACTGGTGACCAGGACCATAGAAACACTGGTCTATACCACTACTGGTAACCAGGACCATAGAAACACTGGTCTATACCACTACTGGTGACCAGGACCATAGAAACACTGGTCTATACCACTACTGGTGACCAGGACCATAGAAACACTGGTCTATACCACTACTGGTGACCAGGACCATAGAAACACTGGTCTATACCACTACTGGTGACCAGGACCATAGAAACACTGGTCTATACCACTACTGGTAACCAGGACTATAGAAACACTGGTCTATACCACTACTGGTGACCAGGACCATAGAAACACTGGTCTATACCACTACTGGTAACCAGGACTATAGAAACACTGGTCTATACCACTACTGGTAACCAGGACCATAGAAACACTGGTCTATACCACTACTGGTGACCAGGACCGTATAAACACTGGTCTATACCACTACTGGTGACCAGGACCATAGAAACACTGGTCTATACCACTACTGGTGACCAGGACTATAGAAACACTGGTCTATACCACTACTGGTGACCAGGACCATAGAAACACTGGTCTATACCACTACTGGTGACCAGGACCATAGAAACACTGGTCTATACCACTACTGGTGACCAGGACCATAGAAACACTGGTCTATACCACTACTGGTAACCAGGACCATAGAAACACTGGTCTATACCACTACTGGTAACCAGGACCATAGAAACACTGGTCTATACCACTACTGGTAACCAGGACCATAGAAACACTGGTCTATACCACTACTGGTGACCAGGACCATAGAAACACTGGTCTATACCACTACTGGTGACCAGGACCATAGAAACACTGGTCTATACCACTACTGGTGACCAGGACCATAGAAACACTGGTCTATACCACTACTGGTGACCAGGACCATAGAAACACTGGTCTATACCACTACTGGTGACCAGGACCATAGAAACACTGGTCTATACCACTACTGGTGACCAGGACTATAGAAACACTGGTCTATACCACTACTGGTGACCAGGACCATAGAAACACTGGTCTATACCACTACTGGTAACCAGGACCATAGAGCCATGAATATCCTAATGGTAGATAACAGAGTGCACTGTTTAGTTCCAACCCAGCGCTAACACAGATGATTTAACTGCTCTTGATGATTATGGAATTAGATAACAATCAGGTGTGTTAGTGTTGGGCGGGAACAAAATCCTGCACAGCCTGTAACACTCATTTTTTTTGTCTCTTCCAGGGGTCAAGGCTCTACCCACACACCGTCAGTGGAATGGATCTCTGCCCATTAAATACAACACACACACACACAGACATTTAATACAGAACGCAATGCTACAGTCAATGATTCATTCAACTATAGTCTGCTGCACTTAACCCTGAGAGGCTGAGAGAAACGGAGAGAGGAAGAGAGGGAGGGAGGGAGAGAGGGAGAGAGGGAGGGAGGGCGGGAGAGAGGGAGAGAGGGAGGGAGGGCGGGGAGAGGGGAGGGAGGAGAGAGGGAGAGAGGGAGGGAGGGCAGGAGAGAGGGAGGGGAGCGTGGGAGAGGGAGAGAGGGAGGGAGGGGCGGGAGATAGGGAGGGAGGGGCGGGAGATAGGGAGGGAGAGAGGGAGAGAGGGAGGGAGAGAAGAAGAGAGGGAGGGAGAGAGGGAGGGAGGGCGGGAGATAGGGAGGGAGAGAGGGAGGGAGAGAGCGAGGGAGGGCGGGAGAGAGGGAGGGAGGGGGGAGGGAGAAAGGAAGAGAGGGGGGAGGGAGGGAGAGAGGAAGAGAGGGAGACAGAGAGTGTAAGGGAGGGAGGAAGAGAGGGAGGGAAAGATATGTAGAAAGACAGAGAGAGCACCTCCATGTGCCTGTTTGTCCACACCGTAATGAAAGATTGAGACAAGCTGGTTACATATAGAACTGGAGAAAATACAACTAGAGAGAGAAGTGATGATGTCTCTCTCTAGGGCTCTAACGATGTCTCTCTCTACCTGGCGCGACCTGGCTAGCCTGCAGGGCTCTAACGGCGATGATGTCTCTCTCTACCTGGCTAGCCTGCAGGGCTCTAACAGGTGATGAGGTCTCTCTCTCTACCTGGCTAGCCTGCAGGGCTCTAACAGTGATGATGTCTCTCTCTACCTGGCGCTACCTGGCTAGCCTGCAGGGCTCTAACGGTGATGATGTCTCTCTCTACCTGGCGCTACTTGGCTAGCCTGCAGGGCTCTAACGGTGATGAGGTCTCTCTCTACCTGGCTAGCCTGCAGGGCTCTAACGGTGATGAGGTCTCTCTCTCTACCTGGCTAGCCTGCAGGGCTCTAACGGTGATGAGGTCTCTCTCTCTACCTGGCTAGCCTGCAGGGCTCTAACGGTGATGAGGTCTCTCTCTCTACCTGGCTAGCCTGCAGGGCTCTAACGGCGATGATGTCTCTCTCTACCTGGCTAGCCTGCAGGGCTCTAACGGTGATGAGGTCTCTCTCTCTACCTGGCTAGCCTGCAGGGCTCTAACGGTGATGAGGTCTCTCTCTCTACCTGGCTAGCCTGCAGGGCTCTAACGGCGATGATGTCTCTCTCTACCTGGTGGTACCTGGCTAGCCTGCAGGGCTCTAACGGTGATGATGTCTCTCTCTACCTGGCGCTACCTGGCTAGCCTGCAGGGCTCTAACGGTGATGATGTCTCTCTCTACCTGGCTAGCCTGCAGGGCTCTAACGGTGATGATGTCTCTCTCTACCTGGCTAGCCTGCAGAGCTCTAACAGGTGATGAGGTCTCTGTCTCTACCTGGCTAGCCTGCAGGGCTCTAATGGTGATGATGTCTCTCTCTACCTGGCGCTACCTGGCTAGCCTGCAGGGCTCTAATGGTGATGATGTCTCTCTACCTGGCGCTACTTGGCTAGCCTGCAGGGCTCTAACGGTGATGATGTCTCTCTCTCTACCTGGCGCTACTTGGCTAGCCTGCAGGGCTATAACGGTGATGATGTCTCACTCTCTACCTGGCTAGCCTGCAGGACTCTAACGGTGATGATGTCTCTCTCTACCTGGCGCTACCTGGCTAACCTGCAGGGCTCTAACAGTGATGATGTCTCTCTCTACCTGGCTAGCCTGCAGGGCTCTAACGGTGATGAGGTCTCTCTCTACCTGGCTAGCCTGCAGGGCTCTAACGGTGATGATGTCTCTCTCTACCTGGCTAGCCTGCAGGGCTCTAATGGTGATGATGTCTCTCTCTACCTGGCTAGCCTGCAGGGCTCTAATGGTGATGATGTCTCTCTCTACCTGGCTAGCCTGCAGGGCTCTAACGGTGATGATGTCTCACTCTCTACCTGGCTAGCCTGCAGGGCTCTAACGGTGATGAGGTCTCTCTCTCTACCTGGCTAGCCTGCAGGGCTCTAATGGTGATGATGTCTCTCTCTACCTGGCTAGCCTGCAGGGCTCTAACAGGTGATGAGTTCTCTCTCTACCTGGCTAGCCTGCAGGGCTCTAATGGTGATGATGTCTCTCTCTACCTGGCTAGCCTGCAGGGCTCTAACAGGTGATGAGTTATCTCTCTACCTGGCTAGCCTGCAGGGCTCTAATGGTGATGATGTCTCTCTCTACCTGGCTAGCCTGCAGGACTCTAACCGTGATGAGGTCTCTCGCTACCTGGCTAGCCTGCAGGGCTCTAACAGGTGATGATGTCTCTCTCTACCTGGCTAGCCTGCAGGGCTCTAACAGGTGATGATGTCTCTCTCTACCTGGCTAGCCTGCAGGGCTCTAACAGAAGGTAGTCTGCAGCTCACACAACACATCCATAATTCTTCCTCCCTTCTCTCTCGCCTCTCTTCCATTCTCTCATCCCCCTTATCTGCACCCAGCAGTCAATATGTGGCCAGGGGATAACGTCACAATGACTGTCTGTAGAGAAGTCAGAGAACCAAATAACAACCAGCGTCAACATATTTTAAATGTTATATAAGGAACGTTAAAACACATCAGGAAGACATATTTTAAATGTTCTATAAGGGACAATACGACACCCCAGGAAGACATATTTTAAATGTTCTATAAGGGACAATACGACACCCCAGGAAGACATATTTTAAATGTTCTATAAGGGACAATACGACACCCCAGGAAGACATATTTTGATTGTAACAAGACTTTAGAGCTCAGCTGGTAGTCACGCTTGGTTTATAGTAGAACCACATAAAGACATTCTTAGACATTCTAGCTAAGCTCTCCCTCTCCCTCCGTTTGATTGGCTGCCAGCACGGCCTGCTGGATAATTGGCTGTCATTGGCTGGCAGAGAGAGAGAGGATCCCTGGGAGCACGCCATCAGGAGACGTGTGTCAACCACAGGGCCGGACGGACGCACACACAAACACACACACACACACACACAGAATAACACACTTCACACACACAGCATTGTAAAGCATTATACTGTATGTCTTTGCTGTAGTCCTCACAACACTTTATAAAGCGTTGAAAGGTCTTATGAAGTGCTGT